>NC_062560.1:104085510-104388269 GCF_016906955.1 Phacochoerus africanus | reverse complement strand
TCTGAGGCCCAGGAACACCAGGACAAGCCATGCCCGGCCACGGGAAGTGCGCTTCCACTGTGGTGTGCTCCTGCCAGTCTCACCTGCCCTTGGGAAGTGTTCCTTTGCCTTGAAGTGACCCAGCTAGCTCTGCCAACTCTCTAGAAGTACCTCACTCCCACAGAGCAAGCCATCTAGCATCACCTGCCCTAGGGAAGTGCTCCTTTGCTTTGGAGTGACCAGGCTAGCCCTGCCTGCTGTTGGGAAGTGCCCTACCCCTGTGGAGCAAGTGGGCCAGCACCACCCACCTTCAGGAAGTGCTCATTTGCTTCTGAGTGACCCGGATAGCCCTGCCCACCCTCAGGAAATGCCCCACTGCCTCAAAGCAGGCCAGCCAACACTGCCTGCCCTCAAGAAGCACTCTGCAGCAGTGCCAGGGCAAACCCTGCCCAGTGATGGGGAGTGCACCTCCATCATGAAAAAGAAAAACACAAGCAGGATAAAGAAGCTGGAAACTATTCCCAGTTAAAGCAACGGGAGAACTCGCCCAGAGCAGTCAACAATGAACCAGACCTCTGCAGTCTGACAGACCTGGAGTTCAAAAGAGAAATAGTGAAAATACTGAAGGAATTAAGAGAAGATATGAACAGTAACATAGACTCCCTCAGAAAGGAACTAGAAAATATAAGGAAGAGCCAAGAAAAAGTAGAAAATTCACTTGCAGAGATACAAACTGAGCTAAGGGCAGTAAAAACCAGAATGAATAATGCAAAGGAATGAATTAGTGACATGGAAGATAGAATAACAGAAATCACCCAAACAGGACAGCAGACAGAAAACCAAATGAAAAAACATGAAAGCAATATAAGAGATCTATGGGATAATATAAAGCAGGCCAATCTATGCATAATAGGAATTCCAGAAGGAGAAGAAAAAGATAAGGGGATGGAAAATATATTTGAAGAAATTATCGCTGGAAACTTCCCAAATCTAAAGGATACTGATTTCAAGATACAGGAAGCACAGAGGGCCCCAAACAAGTTGAACCCAAATAGACCCACACCAAGACATATTATAATAAAAATGGCAAAGGTTGATGATAAACAGAGGATTCTAAAGGCAGCAAGAGAAAAGCAAAGTGTCAATTATAAGGAAACCCCCATAAGGCTATCAGTTGACTTCTCTATAGAAACTCTACAGGCCAAGAGGGAATGGCAAAAGATATTTAAAGTGCTGAAAGGAAAAAAATATGCAACCTAGAACACTCTATTCAGCAAGAATATCATTTAAAATAGAAGGGGAAATAAAAAATTTCTCCAACAAACAAAAGCCTAACAAATACAGCAATACAAAACCCATTCTAAAAGAAATACTGAAAGGGCTTCTCTAAATTAAACAAAAAGAGGAAGAACTAGGATGGAGGAAACCACTATCAGAGAGCAGTCACTTATAAGCCAGCATACAGATCTAATCATGAAGATGTTTAAAATAAAAAAAAAGACATCAAAATCATAACATGTGGGCAAGGGAAGTAAGGAAATAAATGATTCTTTTTCTTTTTTCTTTATGTTTTTTTTAAATTTTATTATGGTAATGAAGTGTTTGAACCTACAGGACTATCAGACTAAAACACACAATTATAGGAAGCGTTAACATACCTAAAAAACAGGGCAACCACAAATCAAAACTGAACATTACATTCACAAAAAATGAAAAGAAAAGTACACAAGCAGAAAATAACTAGAGACCATCCAACCAAAAAAAGAAGGGAAAAATGGAGAATCAACTCGAAAACGAGGTTTAAAATGGCAATAAATAAACATCTGTCAATTATCACCTTAAATGTCATTGGATTGAAGGCTCCAATAAAAAGACGTAGAGTAGCAGATTGGAAAAAACAGCAAAAACCTTCAATCTGCTGCCTACATGAAACTCACCTTAGGACAAAGCACACATATTGATTGAAAGTGAGGGGGTGGGAAAAGATATTTCATGCCAATGGATAAGACAGGAAAGCAGGATTTGAAATACTTGTATCAGACAAGATAGACTTTAAAATGAAGGCCATAAAGACAAAGATGGACACTTTTTAATGGTAAAAGGACCCATCCCAGAAGAGGATATTACAATTGTCAACATATATGCCCCAAATATAGGAGCACCCAGATACATACAACAATATTAATAGACATAAAAGGAGAAATCGATGGGAATACAATCGTAGTAGGAGACATTAACACACCACTCACATCAACAGACAGATCCTCTAGACAGAAAATCAATAAAGCAATAGAGATCCTAAAGGAAACAATAGAAAAGTTAGACTTAATCGATATTTTAAGGGCCTTACATCCAAAAAAATGAGAGTACACATTCTTTGCAAGTGCACATGAAACATGCTCAAGAATTGATCACATATTGGGGCACAGAGCTAACCTTAACAAATTTAAGGGTATAGAAGTTATTTCAAATATCTTCTCTGACCACAAGGGCATGAAACTAGAAATCAACCACAGGAAAAGAAATGAGAAAAAACATACTATATAGAGACTAAACAACATGCTACTAAAAAAAAATGGGTCAGTGAGGAAATCAAAAAGGAAATTAAAAATACCTTGAGAGAAATAACAGTGACACCTAAACGAATTACAATAATAAGAACAAAAAACCCCTAAAGTCAGCAGAAGGAAGGAAATCATAAAGATCAAAGAGGAAATCAATTAAACAGAGATCCAAAAAACAATAGACAAAATCAATAAAACCAATAAATCAATAAAACCTTTTCTTTGAAAAGGTAAACAAAATTGACAAACCTCTGGTTAGGCTCACCAAGAAGAGGAGAGAAAGAACCCAAATAAACAAAATTCAAAATGAAAAAGGTGAAATCACAATAGATACTGCAGAAATACAAAAAAGCATGCAAGAATACAATGAAGAATTATATGCCAACGAATTTGACAACCTAGAATAAATGGACAACTTTCTAGAGACTTACAGCCTGCCAAAACTGAATCAAGAAGAAATAGATCAACTGAAGGACCAATCACTAGACATAAATTTAATATGTCATAAACACACTCCCTACAAATAAAAGTGCAGGACCAGATGGCTTCACAGGTGAATTCTACCAAACATACAAAGAGGAACTGATGCCCATCCTCTTAAACTTTTTCAAAAGGTTGAAGGAGGAACACTCCAAAAGACATTCTGTGATGCCACCATCACCCTAATTCCAAAACCAGACAAAGATACCACCAAAAAAGAAAACTATAGGCCAATATCTTTCATAAATATAGATGCAAATATCTCAACAAAATTTTAGCCAATGGCATCTAACATCATCAAAAAGATCACACACCACGACCACATGGGATTCATCCCAGGTTCACAAGGATGGTTCAACATACGAAAATCAATCAACATCAAACACCACATTAACAAAAGAAAAGTAAAAAACCAAATGATCATCTCAACAGATGCAGAAAAAGCATTTGAAAAAGTCCAACATCCGTTTATGATAAAAACTTTACCAAAGTGGGTATAGAGGGAACATTCCTGAACATAAAGCCATTTATGAAGAAACACAGCAAATATAATACTCAATGGAGAAAAATTGAAATCTCCCCACTAAAATGTGGAACAAGACAGGGATGCCCACTCTCACCACTGTTGATCAACATAGTATTGGAAGTCCTAGCCACAGCAATCAGACAAACCAAAGAAATAAAAGACATCCAAATAGGAAAAGAAAAGGTAAAACTGTCACTGTATGCAGATGACATGATACTATATATAGAAAACCCTAAGGACTCAACCCCAAAACTACTTGAGCTGATCAACAAATTCAGCAAAGTAGCAGGATATGAGATTAACATTCAGAAATCACTCGCATTTCTGTACACTAACAATAAAACTTTAGAAAAAGAATACAAAAACACAATACCTTTTAAAATTGCACCCCAAAAAAATCAAATACCTGGGAATATACCTGACCAAGGAGGCAAAGGACCTATATGCCAAGAACTAGAAAACATTAATCAAGGAAATTAACGAAGATGTAAGGAAATGGAAAAATATTCCATGTTCCTGGATTGGAAAAATTAATATTGTAAAAATGGCCATACTACCCAAAGCAATCTACAGATTCAATGCAATCCCTATCAAATCACCCATGACATTTTTCACAGAACTAGAACAAACAATCCAAAAATTTATATGGAAACACAAAAAACCCAGAATCGCCAAAGCAATCCTGAGAAACAAAAACCAAGCAGGAGGCATAACTCGTCCAGACTTCAAGAAATATTACAAAGCCACAGTCATCAAGACAGTGTGATGCTGGTACCAAAACAGACATTCAGACCAATGGAACAGAACAGAGAATGCAGAAATAATCCCAGACACCTAGAGTCAATTAATCTTTGACAAAGGAGGCAAGAACATAAAATGGGAAAAAAAGTGGGCTATTCAGCAAGCATTGCTGGGAAACATGGACAGCTGCATGCAAATCAATGAGACTAGAAGACACCCTCTCACCATGCACAAAAATAAACTCAAAATAGCTGAAAGACTTAAACATAAGACAAGACACCACAAAACTCCTGGAAGAGAACAGAGGCAAAACATTCTCTGATATCAAAGTTATGAATATTTTCTCAGGTCAGTGTCCCAAAGCAACACAAATAAGAGCAAAAATAAACCAGTGAGATACTGCTGTGTAGCACTGGGAACTATATCTAGTCATTTATGTGGAGTATTTGATAATGTGCAAAAATAGAATGTGTACATGTATGTGTAACTGGGTCACCATGCTATACAGTAGAAAAAATTGTATTGGGGAAATAACTATTAAAAAAATAATAATAAATAGACCAATGGGACCTAATCAAACTGACAAGCTTTTGCACAGCAATGGAAACCAAAAAGAAACCAAAAAGACAACTTACAGAATAGGAGAAAATCGTTTCAAATGATGCAACTGACAAGGGCTTAATCTCTAAAATATATAAACAACTTATAAAACCCAACAGCAAAAAAGCCAACAACCCAATAGAAAAATGTGCAAAAGACCTGAATAGACATTTCTCCAAGGAAGATATACAGATGGCCAACAAGCACATGAAAAAATGCTCAACATCTCTAATTATTAGAGAAATGCAAGTCAAAACTACCACGAGATACTAACTCACACCAGTCAGAATGACCATCATTAATAAGTCCACAAATGACAAATGCTAGAGGGGGTGTGGAGAAAAGGGAACCGTCCTGCACTGTTGGTGGGAATGTCAACTGGTACAGCCACTATGGAGAACAGTTTGGAGATACCTTAGAAATCTATCCATAGAACTTCCATATGACCCCGCAATCCCACTCTTGGGCATCTATCCAGACAAAACTCTCCTTAAAAGAGACACGTGCACCCGCATGTTCATTGTAGCCCTATTCACAATAGCCAGGACATGGAAACAACCCAAATGTCCATCAACAGATGATTGGATTAGGAAGAAGTGGTATATATACACAGTGGAATACTACTCAGCCATAAAAAGAACACAATAATGCCATTTGCAGAAACATGGATGGAACTAGAGACTCTCATACTGAGTGAAGTATGTCAAAGAGAAAGAAAAATACCATATGATATCACTTATATCTGGTATATAATACAGCACAAATGAAACTTTCCACAGAAAAGAAAATCATGGACTTGGAGAATAGACCTGTGATTGCCCCAGGGGGAGGGGGAGGAAGTGGGGGGGATTGGGAGCTTGGGATTAATGGATGCAAACTATTGCTTTTGGAATGGATTAACAATGAGATGCTGCTGTGTAGCACTAGGAACTATGTCTAGATACTTAAAACGCAGCACAACAATGGGAGAAAAAATTATGTATACATGTTATGTGTAACTGGGTCACCATGCCATACAGTGCAAAAAAAAAAGTGTGTTGGAAGTAACAATATAAAGTAAATTTAAAAAAAGTAAATGGTTAAGAGCAAGGAATACAGAAATGATTAGAAAATAAAGTGACAAAAATAAATCTAAGGAAATACAGGAAAAGTAAATTAATGAAACAATATGTCTCTTCCATGCATTCTCATATTTCTGTACCTAGAATGTACATGTGGGGAAATAGTCATTTATTATAATTAAAAATAATATATTTTGTAAAAATCTTAAATATTTTAAATATGTTTGAAAGGATGAGTTATGAGTGGAACATATTCTTAAAATTTAAGTTAAAATACTATGCAGCCTTGCAGAGGAAAACAGTGGGACCAAAACTCATAGTAACTTTTTGTTGTTGTTTTAATTCTATCCTTCTAATAAACAGATATATATGTAAATGGACATTCATGGTGGTCCTGTCACAGATGTGAATAATAAGCAGTTCATCTAAATTTAGAATAAATTTTATGGAGGAAGTTTTTCATATAAGAAAGTATAATTTAATTCACTAAAAATTTATGACTGGCCTCCAGCTCTAACCTTGCCCCTTACTAACTTTGAAACTTCAAATAAGTTAGTTTATCTCTCTGAGAATCATTTTCTCCAACTTCGAAGCAGGAGATTAATTTTTTATCTCTTCTTATTTAATATTTATTGAGAATCAACTATATGGCAAGAACTGTACTAGAAGCCATTATAGTACAAATCATTTCATTTAATCTTCTTTTTAAATTTTTAAAAAAATTTTTTTAAGATTTTCATTTTTTCTATTATAGTTGGTTTACAGTGTTCTGTCAATTTTTTACTGTACAGCAAGGTGACCCAGTCTCTCTCTCTCTCACACACACACACACACACACACACATTCTTTTTCTCACATTATCCTCCATCATGTTTCATCACAAGTGACTAGATATAGTTTCCTGTGCTATACAGCAGGATCTGATGCTTATCTACTCCAAATGCAATAGTTCTCTTTATAGCTCAGTGAGGTAGGGATTATCATCCTGATTTTACAAGTAAGGTAACAGATTCTTTTACTTGAGTACTTTAATTTCTCCAAATTTTTGTCTAAAAGACTATCAGTAGAATATAAAAAAAACAAAAAACAAAAAAATAACTTTACAACTTTATTTGAATAAATAAACTTAAAAGGATATCAGATTTGGAGTTCCTGTTGTGGCTTAGTGGTTAATGAATCCGACTAGAAACCATGAGGTTTCGGGTTCGATCCCTGGCCTTGCTCAGTGGGTTAAGGATCCGGCATTGCCATGAGCTGTGGTGTAGGTTGCAGACGCAGCTCAGATCCTGTGTTGCTGTGGTGTAGGCTGGCGGCTACAGCTCTGATTCAACCCCAAGCCTGGGAACCTCCATATGCCTGGGAGCGGCCCAAGAAATAGCAAAAAAAAAAAGACAAAAAAAAAAGATACCAGATTTGTGCTCAAACCATTTCTATCACACTGTTAGAGTAGATGGTTCTTGCTGATGTAACATGCTGTTCTAGGAAGTAACTGACATCAATTTTACCATTTCTAATAGGTGGACAATATGGATGAAAATATTTTACCTGGATTTAATATATTCAATGATTTTAAGTTCATTGTCAATTAAACATTCACTTTCCTGGTATGAAGTATTTCCAGGCAGAGATTACTGAAGCAGAAGATGGAAAGAATGTCCCCTCAGTTATAATCTTTAAGAATTCATATCAAAATAAATCCCAAATTTTGGGAGAATCAGAATGCTTGTGGAAGGAGACTCTTAGGAGAAATGAGAAAATTTTCTTTGCAGATGATCTGAAATTAACTAGGTGCTACATAAAATGAGAAATTTGAAGGAAACTGTTTGAAACGTGTTCTCCTGTAGCAACACAATAGCAAAGCAATAGAAGAAAATTCATTGTGATACTCAGCCTCAGGTTTGCTAGATGACTAAAAGCAATCTGGGTTGTAGATTTTTTGCTATAATCATCAAGGCTCTGTTCTTTTGGGTAAAAAGACCAAAAAACATTGGGGATAAAATTTATTATATCATTAAGATGAAAATAATGTATTTATCAGAATAGTAGTGATCATATCTTTAGGAACTTGTGACATGTGTCATCCAGAGGAAAGTTATTCCAGAGAAAATATATTGCATAATGTGGAATGCCATTTGTAGCATAATTTTAGGTAATTATAGATCTTCATTATTTTCCTCAATAGAGATTGGGCTCTCATGGTCTCTTTTTAATGGAATTTTGTTTTTTTTTTAAATCAAAGAAAATGTATATACCTACAAAAAATATTTTCCCTAAACTAGAGTTTTGGTTGTGGGAGAACAATTCTAGTTACAGAAACAGTAAATATTCAAGAGCAAATTAAAGCCTATATAACTGTAGAGTAGTGCTTCTCAAATTTGGCTGCACATCGGAATCACTTACGCCATTTTTAAAAATTCCAATGATCAGAATGCACATAAGGCAAATTAATCCAGAATCTCTTGGGAGAGTGAGCCAGTCCTCAGTACTTTTTAAAGCTCCCAGCCAAACTTAAGAATAACTTTTTAGATAGTGATGATCAGCTTTATTTATTTCCTCTAGGGCTTAATTCTCACAAATGTAAATACATTAGTCAGTTAGGAGAGGTGTTTTCACCATTCCTAGAGCTGTGTTGTCTCCATTACAAAAGTTGGTTTTAATAAATAAATTGGGAGGGTTTTTTTTTTGAAGGCATATAAGTTGCTTACTAATTTCTAGATCCTGTGTTGGATATAACAGAACTTGGGAAACTTTCCAGGTTGTAGTCTGGTTAAAGAAACCAGACTTGTACACATGGTAAAACTGAAGAATAAATGAAGGCAGTTTGTGGGGATTTCCCAGTTGGGTATCACTCATCAGGATGGATGTAAGTACACAGAAAAAGCAAGAGATTCTTGTGGCATTTTTGCACCTAAAGCTTTCACATATAAAGTGAAACTTGAGTTAGGTCTTGCTTGGAGGAAAAATGTGAAATATTCAGTTAAGTAATAATCAGGACAACAAATCTTTCCCCAAGCAATTTGTATCAATAGTCTAAGAAGTTTGGCTGTTGCCAGAAGTATCTATGCTCATAAAGATTTTTAGAGTTTACAAAACCTCCTCAATAGCAGGACAATTATTGATCGCACTATGTCCCTCAAGATGATTGTTGTTAGGTACTGTGGTGCTGATGTCTATATTTTATAATATTGGTGATTGGATAAGCACAGCTTGAGACCCCCTTGTCCAGTTATGTTGGATCTTCTGTAGGGGACATATGACTGTTATATTGCTAAACAGCAGTGGTAACTTTGATCTAGATAGTTAGGTTTCCTTTTCAGGTAAATGAAAATACTCTGCTCCCAATTTGCCCCCCACATTTCAGTAGTGTGTGTGTGTGTGTGTGTGTGTGTGTGTGTGTATAGAATATATATAGAATATATATATATTCTAAAACACAATAAAACTAGAATTTATCAATTCTTTGCAAAAATTACTTATAAGGGAGAATGTAATGAATATGTGAACTCTCTGTGCCTTGTGAGCAACTATGAGTATCCATACCTTGTAATAAGATATTCTTGTGATTCACTTTTTTCTTAAGTCATAAATGAGAGACAAGTTCACAATTCTTATATAATAGATAATGTTCGGAAAATCAAATTCTGAAAAAGAAATCCAGTAAGTGGAAGTCGCTAAATAGGAATGTACTTTTATGTGATGGACCATCAATCCAAAAAGAAGATAAGCTTCATTCTCAGTGTCTGTCCCCACCACTACATGTCCTCAGTATTCATTCTGACTTGAGGGGAGAATTCCAGCATGGATAGACAGCATAGATGCCTACAAATTTTTCTTCCAAATGATGCCAAGGGCCCAGAAAGAATTGCCATAGATGACCTCTGACCAGGTAATAGCTGGAGATACTGGAAAAAAATCAATCTAATTTTGTACTTGCCCCTCTGTTTCCTCTGTTCATCCCTCCTTTATGATGGTGCCTTAAGCTATATAAACTCAAAATCCAAAGTGATGACAGAATTGAATCATTAGTATCATTAGCACTTGTCATCAATCAGCCTAGAAAACAAAGTTAGGCTTGGTCTCTTTCTCTCTCTCTTTTTTTTTTTTTGGCCTTTGGTCTTTTGTCTTTTTAGGGCCACAGCCATGGCATATAGAGGTTTCCAGACTAAGGGTCGAATCAGAGTTGCAGATGCTGGCCTGCACCACAGCCACAGCAACGTGGGATCCAAGCTGCATCTGTGACCTACACCACAGCTCATGGCAATGCCAGGTCCTTAACCCACTGAGCAAGGCCAGGGATTGAACCCATGTCCTCATGAATACTAGTTGGGTTCGTTTACCACTGAGCCACAACAGGAACTCCCTAGCCTTGATCACTTTTGATAACACTATAGTGAGTTTGGAAAACATAAAGCAGAGTTTAGGAAGAAAGCTCACATAATTCACAATGAGGGAAAATTCAGTCATTGTCAAAGAGGCAATGAGAAAAATCTGAAGGTAGACGTATGAAAGTCATAGAAAAGAAGAAAGAATAGATATTTATGAAGATATATTTATTATTTCCATATTCTCTACCTACAAAATCAATACATATTTAAATGCATTATAACTGAACAAGAAAATAGCACTAATGGTTTTTGAGGAAGAGTCATAAAGGGTAATTAGAACAGGTCAGAGATTGTTGTATGTATGTTTATATATTTTTTTCATTAAGGTTTAGGTATTTCGTTGGCTTCCTTGGCAATCCCAACCATTTTATGTAAATAAATCAGTAATTAAAGCAAACTGAGGATATCACTGAAAATAACAGAGTAGGAACTGCATGGCTCCATCCTCTTCAAAAGTAAATGATAAAACAGGCAAGCTGTCAGTATCGATTTTTGAAGAAACTTGTAGTCTAGTTAAAAAAAAAAAGAATGTATATATGTATGTGTAACTTGGTCCCCATGCTGTAGAGCGGAAAAAAATTTTTAAAAAATTACTATAACCAAGGGAAGATTAGTGAAGGAAGAAGCTATTGCTTTATGGTAAGAGAGTTTTTTGTAGCATTTTAAATTATCCACCTACCATCCTCAAGAGCCTAGATCAGCAGCAGCCATGAGGACCACAGCCCTCATCACACAGTAAAATGGAACTTAGAAAGAATTGTAATTGTGAGTCTCAAACTCTCTGGAGTCTCTAACAAAGACTGGGATGAAGGCTTCCTATTACTTCACTTGATTTGAGCAGTCCCAAGGTTGGGGCCATTATCCAAGGGACTATTGTCAAAATAATTTAAAGGCATAGGTGTTGGCTGAAGCAGGCTGGAGCAAAGGACAACTCTTGGAATAAGAAATAGATCAAGAGCCTGGTTTGAAGAAATGGGTTGGAAAAGGAGATACATATAGGAATAAGGGATTTAAAAACTCCCATAGATGTGAGGGAATTGAGAAAGCTATGCACATGCTCAGGGCAGATGAATAATCAGAAGAGGCTGTAAGCTTTCACCCCTGGCAGACCTTCGCATTCCATACAAGCAGCAACTGAAGAGTGAGAGGGAGTTTTAAACAGACTCCTTTAAGGCAAAGTTGTAAATGACCTGCATATGTGTTGAAAAGTGCTCCAACACAGAGGAAGAACATTTTTTTCCTTTTTTTTTTTTCATTATTTGGCTTCAGGCAAATAGATTGACTCTGTCAAAACACCAGTGATCACTGGCCAGTGGTGACTGATTCAACTTCAGAAGCAATTCTTCCCTCCTGGAAAATCAGGAGGTGGGACTGAAAGTTCTAATCCTTTAATCACATGGTTGGTTCTTCTGGCAACCAGCCCCCATTCTTAGGTGTAGTCCAAAAGTAACCTCATTAATATAACAAAAAACACCATATGGCAGCCATCACTTAAGAAATTAATTAAGAAATTAATTAAGGACCTTAATTAATTAAGGTCCTTAATATTATCTTCTGTCTCCTTTTCTTAGAGCTTTATCCATTTATTGGACTTTAAAAACAGCTTATGGTACATAGAATTATCACATTATCTAGCAGTTCCACTAGGATAGATATTCCAAAGAATTGAATATAGTCTTTTCTGCAGTCTCTGCTCAATTAAGATGCAGGATGGGAGGGAGGGAGAGCCTGATGACAAGATCATCAAAGTAAAAGAGAAGAAAGCAAATGATCTGGGTAAGGAATCTGACAAAAACAAATATTACAGAGTTTTTTCTGCAAGAAAACTTGGAAACTCATTTTCTGGCTGGGAAGAGTTCTGGCTCTACATTTGAGTAATTGTCCTGCTTTAAGACAGGCAATTTTAGCTTTATTCTTAAGGAAGATGTTTTGGTGGAAGTCCATTAAGCACTGTCATGTATTTGTTTTCTCTCTACTTGCATTGTGTATTTGCTCTTTGCTCCCTTACAGGATCCCCTCAGGGTTCCTAATGCTTTAGTTATTAACTTCATGCTGTCATTTGAAGTCCCTTTACTTCAAAATTCAATATATTTGTCTCTTAACTCACATTATTTTTATACAAAAGATATTTCTATAATGTAAGTGAAGTAGACAATTAAAGGAAATTCAATTCCCAAATTACATCCATAGTGGCTAAACTCTAAGCACAAATTTGTGTAATGGACAGGACCAGCTACTTATTTTGTGGGTCCCATTACAAAATGAAAATGTAGGATCCTTTATTCAAGATGGTGACATCAGAACATTACACTAATCATGAAGTCCTGATACTGTGTGACACAAGTTGCACACCCATGAAGCCATCCTTTATCATGGATGTTCTCTAGTGAATTTTTCATTTGCTTTATTTTTTTATCTTTTTAATTTTTTTTAAATTTTTTTATTTTCCCACTATACAGCAAGGGGGTCAGGTTATCCTTACATGTATACATTACATTTTCCCCCACCCTTTGTTCTGTTGCAACATGAGTATCTAGACAAAGTTCTCAACGCTATTCAGCAGGATCTCCTTGTAAATCTATTCTAAGTTGTGTCTGATAAGTCCAAGCTCCTGATCCCTCCCACTCCCTCCCCCTCCCATCAGGCATTGCTTTCAATACAGTGCTCTCTCTCTCTTTCCCTACCTCTGTCTTCCTATTTTTCCCCTCCTCTTTCCCTCCTTCTTTCTCTCTTTTCCCCCCTGAACTCTTTATGCTGCATAGAACAACACAACACACAGGCTTATCCTAAAATAGTTCTGTGGTAGAGGTGGCCAATTATTCCTAAAAATGTACCATAGGTTTTCTCTAAATAATACAAACTCTGGTCATTAGCTGGTCAAATGGCTGTCTGAAAAATGATGACAATTTCAGTCTCCCTTACTGTCAGCTATGGTCATATGATTAATTTTGGCCAACAGAATGTAAGCAGAACTGTTGCATGTGATTTTCAAGAAGTATCCTTTAGGAAGGGGGTAGATCCTTCCTCAGCTCCTTACTCCTTTCTGTAAACTAGAATGTGAATGGACTAGCTAGAGGAGACAGCTTCATTGAACATATAGAGTGTTTAGCCAATCTTTAATTAATGAACACTGAAAAGTTGCCTAAATATTTCACTATTGGGAACAATATTGAAATAAGCATCCTTGAACCTATCTTCCTTGTACTCATCTTTATTGGGTCTTGAGTAGACACTGAGAAACACAATTACTAAGTGATAGAATATGTATATTTTGATGTCAAATTTACTTTTTTTTTCTTTTTAGGGCTGCCTTAGCAGCATGTGGAGGTTCCCAGGCTAGGGGTCGAATTGTAGCTGTAGCTGCTGGCCTATGCCACAGCCACAGCAACGCAGGATCCGAGCCACATCTGCAACCTACACCACAGCTTACAGCAATGCCAGATCCTTAACCCAATTAATGAAGCCAGGGATTGAACCCACAACCTCATGGTTCCTAGTCAGATTTGTTTCTGCTGCACCATGATGGGAACTCCTCAAATTTACCTTTAAAGAGGATTATCAAGTTATGTTCCCATCAACAGTTTATTTGTTTGAAAAAATTATTGCATTTTTATGCTGTTTCAGGCACTAGCTATACTAAGAAGAAGATTAAGACATTGTGTAATCCAAATATTTACTGTTGATTTGTAAGAGTTTATTGATTATCTCAGACATACCTTGTGAGTTTTAACATCAAAAAGTTATCTTCTCAATTTTTAAATAGACCTTATTTTTTTAGAGTTGTTTTGGTTCAGACACACTGAGCAGAAGGTACAGAGATTTCCCATATACCCCCTGCCACCATAAATGCATAACCTCCCCCATTGTCAACATCCCCCATTGGAGTGGAACATTTCTTACAACTGATGAACCTACATTGACAAATCATTGTCACCCAAAGTCTATAGTTTGTTAGAGTTCATGCTTGGTATTGTACATTATATGGGTTTGGACAAATATATCATTACATGTATCCACCATATAGTATCATACAGAATAGTTTCACTGTCCTAAGAATCCTCTGTGCTCTACCTATTCATCTCTTACTTCCAGTTTACCTTTGGCAACCATTCGTCTTTCTATTATCTCCATAGTTTTGCCTTTTCCAGAATGAATCATATTAGTACATAGCCTTTTAAGATGAGTTTCTTTCACTTAGTAATATGTATTTACATTTTTTATGTTTTTTCATGGCTCAATAGATCATTTCTTTTTAGCATTTCATAATATTCCATTTTGGCAATTATGAATAAAGCTGATATAGATATCCATGTGCAGATTATTGTGTAGATATGTTTTTAACTCCTTTGGGTAGATATCAAGGAGTCATGCTTGCTATATGATACGTTAAACATACGTATAGTTTTGTAAGAAACCCCAAACTCCAACGTGTCTGTACCATTTCCCATTCCTACCAGCAAAGAGTGGAATTTCCTGTTGCTCCACATCCTTAAAAGAACTTGGTGTTGCCATTGTTCTGGATTTTGGTCACTGTAATAGATGTGGTAGCTCATTATTATTTTAATTGGCATATTCTTGATGACAGATGATGTGGAGTATCTTTTCATATGATTATTTGCCATCTTTATATCTTCTTTGATGAGGTATCTGTTAAGGTCTCTGGCCCATTTTTGAATCAGGTTGTTTTCTTACTGTTGAGTTTTAAGAGTTTGTTCTGTATTTTGGGTGAATCCTTTGTCAGATGTATCTTTGCAGCTATTTTCTCCCAGTCTGTGAATTAACTTTACATTCTTTTGACAGTGTCTTTTTGCAGGGCAAAATTTTAAATTTCAATCATCTAGCTTATCAATTGTTTCTTTCATACAGTGTAACTTCATGTTGTATGTAAAAGTCTTCATTTAATCTACAGTCATCTAGAGTTTCTCCTCTGTAATAGCCTAGAAATTTTTAATTTTGCATTTTACGTCTGTTATCCATTTTGAGTTAACACCTGCGAAGGATATGAGATCTGTGTCTAGATTCCTTTTTGCATGTAACTGTCCAGTTATTCTAGCATCATTTATTAAAAAGACTATCTTTTTCTAATGTAATGCCTTTTGCTCCTTTCTCAAGATTGGTTGACTATATTTATGTGGGTCTCTTTCTGTGCTCTATTCCATTCCATTGATCTGTTTGTCTGGTTTTTGTTTGTTCATTTGTTTTTGTTTTTGTTTTTTTTTTACCAATACCACAATGTCTTTTTAAAAATTGAAATATAGTTTATTTATGATATTGTGTTAGTTTCAGGTGCACAGTATATTGTTTCACTATTTTTACAAGGTATACTCCAATATAGGTTATTACAAGCTATTGGGTATAATTCCTTTTGCTATACAGTAAATCCTTGGTTTTTAATTATTTTATATATAGTACTTTGTATCTATTAATACTTTATCCCTAATTTTTTCCTCTCCCTTTCCCCTCTCACTTTTGGTAACCTCATGTTTTCTATATCTGTGAATCTTCCATAATGTCTTGATTACTATAGCTTTATAGGAAGTCTTAAAGTCAGATAGTGTCATTCTTCCAACTTTGTTCTCGTTCAGTATTACATTGGCCATTCTGTATCTTTTGCCTCTCTATATAAATTTTATGATAAGTTTGTCAATATCCACAAAATAACTTTGCTGTTATTTTCATTGAGATTGGATTGAGTCTATAGACCAAGGTAGGAAGAACTGACATCTTGATAATATTGTCTTCCTATCCATGAAAGTAGAGTATTTCTCTTTTTATAGTTCTTTGATTTCTTTCATTAGAATTTTGCAGTTTTCCTAATATAGGTCATGTATATTTCTTACTGGAATTATACTTAAGTATTTATTTTTTGGATGCTAACATAAATGATATTTTTTTTAAATTTCAAATTCCACTTTTTCACTGCTGGTATAAAGGAAAGAAATTGAATTTTGTATATTAATCTTATGTCATGCAACCTGTATAAGGTTGCTTGTTAATTCTAGGGTTTGGGGATTTTTTTTCTTTTTTGGTCTCTTCTTTCAGATATTCCACATCGATTATCATGTCATCTACAAAGACAGTTTTATTTCTTATTTCACAATTATGATGTGTCTCATTTCCTTTCTTATGCTGCATTAGCTAGGAGTTAGATCCAATTTGTTCTTTTTAAAAATTATCCTGAAATAGAAGCTTTGATGATTGATTTTTAGATCTTTCTTGTTTTCTAATATATGCTAAAAATTCCCTTTTAAGCATTGCTTTCACTGCATATAACAAATTTTGATATGTTATATTTTCTAATTTCATTTAGTTCAAAATTTTAAAAATTTGTCTTGAGATTCCTTCTTTGACCCATGTATTTGGGGATTTTCCAGTTATCTTTCTGTTATTGAATTTTCCCAATTTTTTATCTAGTAACTTTCTCCAAGGGTTTCTTGACTAAAATATATCTTTAAATTTTATGTGGCCAATAAATTATTATTTTGACTTATGATAAATGCATTTTGTAACTTGTTGAAAGTCAATCATAATTTAAAGACGAAGATATATATTTCTAAATTGTTTCTGCTCATTTTTATACTTTTTCTTTTCACAGTTAGAACATCTGTATATCTGCATGTCACTTTTGCATGTAATTTGTGTTATTTTCCCATGACATTTTTTACAACTTTATTGAATTATAATAAGCATACAATAAGATACACATGTTTAAAGTGTGCGTATCTATCTATCATCTATATACACTTCCCATTTTATTTCACCACAATAATCATACTTAAGTTATCCATGAAACCTGAAAGTTTTTTGGATCCCTACCACTCCCCATTTTCCATCTTCTCAGATAAACACTGATCTACTTATTCTGTCACCACAGATTAGTTTGTATTTTCTAGAATTTTATATAAATTTTATATATATTTTATACCATTTTT
This sequence comes from Phacochoerus africanus, assembly GCF_016906955.1. Classification (NCBI taxonomy): domain Eukaryota; kingdom Metazoa; phylum Chordata; class Mammalia; order Artiodactyla; family Suidae; genus Phacochoerus; species Phacochoerus africanus. The sequence goes on along the minus strand of NC_062560.1, from coordinate 104,371,001 downwards.
TGTCTAGTCTCCTAGTCTAATTCTTTTGTCATTTATCTATATTGTTGTATGCATCACTGGTTCATTCCCTTTATTGTGAAGTATCATTCCTTTATATGTCATTTATATGTTGTATTATATGTTTATCCATATACCTACTTGTTCATTTTTATCCATTCATGAACATATGAGCTGTTTCCCATTTGATTATTATAAATATAGCTGCTATGAACATTTGCATATAGATTTTTATATGAACACAGGCTTCATTTGGAATAAATGCCTTTTGAAAATGCCTTGGAGTACAATTCTTGAATAATATGGTAGGTATAGTTATATTTTATAAGAAACATCCTAAATGTTTTCCCAAGTGGCTGTACCTATTTACTTTCCCATGAGAAGTATATGAGTTTGTTCTGCATTCTGCATAAAAGTTGGTATGGTCAGGCTTTTCAATTTTAGTCATTTTAATAAGTATTTACGGTTATCTCACTGTAGTTTTATTTTGCATTTCCTAATGACTAATGATATTGAACAACTCTTAATGTGCTCATTTGTCATACAGATATCTCTTTTTGGGAAGAATCTATTCTAATATTCTGTCTCTTTATTGAGATGTGGTTTTCTTACTAAGTTTTGAGAGGTATTTATATTTATATGATGTGCAAATATTTTCTCAGTTTGGGGGTGTTTTTCTTTCTGTTATGGGTGTATTTTATGGAGCCAGACTTTTAAATTTTGATGATTTCCAATTTATCAATTTCTCTTTCATGAGTTGTGGTTTACCTATCATGTCTAAGAAATCTTTATCTAAATGAAGAACACAAAGATTTTCCTCTATAATTTTTCTAAAGATATAATAATTTAAAATTTTATATTTAGATCTATGATTCATTTTTAGTTAAGTTTTATATATGGTGTGGGTTATGGATAGAAGTTTATTTTTGTATATAGTTATCTGGTTGTTCCAGCAGCATTAGTTGAAAAGATTATCTTTCTTCACTGAATTGTCTTTGTATCTTTTTTGAAAATTAATTCAATATATGTATGAGTCTCTTTCTGTATCTCTACTCTGTTCCACTGATCCTTTTGTTGATATTTAGTTAACTCTCACACTGCATTGGTTATTGTAGCTTTATAATAAGTCTTTAAGGTAGTGTAATTCCTCAAACTTTTTTTTCACTGTTCTAGCTCATTTGCATTTCTGTATACATTTTAAAATCAGCTTGCCACTTTTTACAACAAAATCCTATTGATATTTTGTGGAGGATTGTAATGAATCTATAGATAAATTTAGAGAGAATTAACATCTTAATTTAATGAGCCTTTCAAATGATAAACAAGGTGTTTATCTGCATTAATTTATTGCAACAATGTTTTTCACTTTTTGGTGTACATATAATTCACATCTTTTGTCAGATTCATCATGAAATGTTTATTTTTTCATGTAATTTTAAATGGTATATTTTTAATTTAAATAGCCACTTGTACTTTTATAGCATATAGAAAAAAAATTTTTGTATTTGACCTTTTATCCTTTAACCTTGCTTAGCTCACTTGTTAATTCTAATAGCTTTTTTGTAAATCCTAGGAGATGTGACCATGTCATCTACAAATACAGACAGTTTTATTTTCCTTTCCAAGCTGGATGATTTTTCTTTCTCTTGCTTGATTGCACTGTTTAGAACCTTCCAGTACAATGTGAAATGTAAGTGGTGAGAGCAGGTATCTATCCTATTCCTGATCTTAGGGGGAAAGCATTACATCTTCACCATTAAGTATGACATTAGATGGAAGTTTTTCATAGAGGAGTTTTATCATATTGAGAAAGTTCCCTTCTGTTCCTAGTTTGCTGTAAGTTTTTGTCTGGAATGCATATTACATTCTGTCCAATATTTTTTCTGCATCTATTGCTAATGATCATTTGGGGATTTTTTGTTTGTTAATATGTTGAATTACTTTGATTTATATGTGAGTGTTAAACCAACCCAACATTCTTACAATAAATTCCTATTTGTTTAGGATATATTACCCTTCTAAAATATTGCTGTAGAGATAATCTCATTGAGAGTTTTGTTCCTTTAGCCCTTTTGATATGTCATTTCACTGCCTTCTGGCACTTGTTGTTTCTGATGAGAAGGCAGGGTAAGTCATGAAACAGCATTTTTGCTCTCATAGAGATTTTTGGTGGAACTACTGAGCCAACTGAGCTATGGGAGGAATGCAGGAACAGGCCATGGGCAAGAATGCTACATGCTTCCACTCACTGTTCTCATCCAAGATTTGGTATTTTTCTTGCATAAGTACTTCTCAATTTGTTTTATGCATTTGTTGATTTACAGAGCTCAGCAGTGGTTGTTTCCCATGATTTTGTCCAGTCTAATTGATGCTTTTTCTGGGGAGAATCTGTCAAACTTTTAATCTACTATAGTGGAAATACTGCCTCCCTACTGACTATTTTTCTTCCTTGCAATGAAGACAGGGAAGCTAATTGTCTGCCTAGGGATATGTGGGAGAGAAGAAAGAACAGACATTTAAAAAACAAAACTAAACAAAACTCCTGTCTTCTACCCATGGTTCCAGCCTCATGTATTATGAGCTACTTCTGCTTTTTCTCTGACAACCCCCTTTCCAATTTAGGACACAGTTAACTTCTAGCATGTTACAGAATTCTCACAGGTGTTATTAACTTAACAGATTCATTAAAGCACCTCCAGCAGTTGGGGTTTTGTTTTCTGTTTTGGAGTTTCTATGTTTGGTTCATGGTATGAAGCCAGCAATTGACAGTGGTTTACCATTCTGTCAGGAATCTGATTCTTTGCTCTTTCCTTAGCAGCCTTATTGCCTTGAGCCTAATACAAGATTCATTATCTTTTCCCTGGATGATTATATGTATATTCCAGTCAATTTTCATGTTTCTATTTCTGCTAATTCAATCTACATTAGCTAGTGCCAAGAAATTTCTCGTTTTAAATTCCTTCTTTGAAGATGTCATTGTTGAAGAAAGTTTTGAAAGGAGTATACTTAAATTTGGGGGAGATTATTTTAAGTCTCCTATGATACAGTGGTCACTGTGGGAAAACTTAACTTGGCTAATTATTTCCCCCTGGTTTTGTTCTACAGACTAGGCATTATTACATCCATTTAATATCTTAATTTTCCTATCAAGGAATAAAAGAACCAGGAGAAATTTTGTATTCTGTTTCATAACTGGCTACATAGGATTTATGTACCTTGTTTCCCAAATTTTGCAAAAGAGTGGGATATACATGATGTTATTAAGGGGATGATCAGTAAGGCTATAGATCAAAATATCCTCTCTCTCAGGACTTTTGACAAACACTAATATGAGATCCCTGCAGATAAATATATTGGAAGTAGGAGAAAAGATTTGCTCCTAACCCTTTTCCTGGCAATGTTTTTTTCCTAATTCTCTGCACATTAACTTTTGCTTATTTCATAGAACACACTTTGTGCTTTCCTAACCTAGGGAATTTGCAGATAGTCCCTTGGCCTGGAATGTACTTCATCCTTCTTCATAGTGCAGAGTTGACAGTGATACTCTCTCATTTGTCTTCAGTGCAATGCAGTTAATGAATTATGACAAAAAACAAAATTGCAGGCTAAAGATAATACTAACAATGCAAACATAACTGAAACACAAAAATGACAACTTTCCTTTGACTAGTAGAATCTCTTCATCAGCCAATTATGTGATTTAAAAAAAATAAAGACCTAATCAGATCTTAAAAGTCAGCCAAAGTATTTGAAATTGTCAACAGGGTTTTCACTTTTTAGAGCCACATGTGTGGCACATGGAAGTTCCCAAGCTAGGAATCGAATAGGAGCCGCAACTGCCAGACTATGCCACAGCCACAGTAACGCAGGATCCAAGTTGCATCTGTGATCTACACCACAGCTCATGGCAATGCCAGATCCTCAACCCACTGAGTGAGGCGAGGGATTGAACCTGCGTTCTCATGGATACTAGTTGGGCTTGTTACTCTGAGCCACAATGGGAACTCCAGGGTTTTTAAAAAATGAATGTATATACACTACTGTTGTATCTTGTCCTAATGTAATAATGTAGATATCCTAATGTATATTAGTTAATGTTAGTAGGAAGATATCACATTTAGGAAGACATTTAAAAACTAAGCAAACAAAAAACAAAGTCATAATTCTATAGATTTTTTTCAGCGAAGTTGGTGTCATGTGATATTTAATTTAGTAATTTATAATAATTTGTCTTAACCAAACCAAAATAAATTCTTTAAAATACTTAAATAGACAAAATGGTGACAATAATTTAGATACAACAGTTAAGTATTGATAACAAAACATTTTAACTACCAATAATTCTATCAAAAGAACTAAAGATCTATTATGAACAATGATTTGCCAATATATATATTGACAACTTTTACTGGAGGATAAATGTTACTAAGATTGATTTTAAAATAGAAGTCACTAGAGGGAGTTCCCGTCGTGGTGTAGTGGTTAACGAATCCTATTAGGAACCATGAGGTTGCAGGTTCGATCCCTGGCCTTGCTCAGTGAGTTTAGGATATGGCATTGCTGTGAGCTGTGGTGTAGGTGGCAGACACGGCTCGGATTCCGCGTTGCTGTGGCTGTGGCGTAGGCTACAGCTCCGATTAGACCCCTAGCCTGGGAACCTCCATATGCCACGAGAGCAGCCCAAGAAATGGCAAAAAAAGACCAAAAAAAAAAAATAGAAGTCACTAGAATATACAATCAATAAATACCTTTTTTAGTATTTTCATGGAAAACAAGGTATCTGGAAAGAAGTCAACAAAATGTGTACATGACTTCTAAAGGAAACATTATTAAATAGTCTTAAGAAATATTTTTAACACCTGAAATGCTAGGATTTATAGGTAGAAAGATATACTGTGCTTACACAGAAAAAGCATTAATATAGTAAACATGTCATATTTCCCTAAAATTGAATTATATGTTCAGTGCAATTAAATTAAAATACCAACAGGCTTTGTTCCATGGAGTTATAAGTATTTTTATTGAAGTTTAGTTGATTTATAGTGTTGTGCCAATTTCTACTGTACAGCAAAGTGACCTAGTGATACATATGAATACTTTCCCTTTCTTTTATTATCTTCCATCATGGTCTGTCCCAAGAGATTGGATGTAGTTCCCTGTGCTGTACTAAATATAATAGCTGGCATCTACTAATCCCAAACTCCCTGTCCATCCCCCTCTCTTCTCTCTCCCCCTTGGCAACTACAAGTCTATTTTTTATGACTGTGGGTCTGTTTTTGTTTTGTAGATAGGTTCATTTGTACCATATTTTAGATTCCACATATGAGTAATAGCATAATGGTATTTGTATTTCTGATGTACTTAGTATGATAATCTTTATTTGCATTCGTGTTGCTGCAAATGGCATGCTTTCATTCTTTTTTATGACTGAATAGTACTCCACTGTATATATATATATATATATATATATATATATATACCACATCTTCTTAATTCATTCATCTATTGATGGACATTTAGATTGTTTCCATGTCTTGGCTATTGTGAATATTGTTGTTATGAACATAGGAGTGAATATATCTTTTTGAATTATAGTATTGTCTGGATATATGCCCAGGAGTATAGTTGCTGGATTATATACCAACTCTATTTTTAGTTTTCTGAGGAACCTTCATACTGTTTTCCCTAGTAGTTGTACCAATTTACATTCCCATTAACAGTGCAGGAGGGTTCCCTTTTCTCCACACCCTTTTTAGCATTTGTTATTTGTGGACTTATTAATAATGGCCATTCTGACCTGTGTGAAGTGGTACCTTATTGTAGCTTTGATTTGCATTTCTCTGTTAATTAGAGATGTTGAGCATCTTTTCATGTGCCTACTGGCTATGAAAAGATGTTCTTCTTTGGAGAACCATGGAATTTGATAAGATGATTCTAAAACATCTAAGTAAGAATAATGGGTCAAGATAACAACAAAGGTGCACTTTCCTTAGGAGATATCAGAACTTATTATGAAACTCATGTAATTTAGAATATGTGGTATTTCATATAGGTAAAGGAAGTAGAATAGGATAGAGAACTTGGAAATAGATTTATGTATTTTATATAATTATAATATATGACATAGGTAAAAAAGAACTCACGGGATTTCATACAGTACAACAATCTTTTCATAAAACTTAAAACAACTAAAATTACATGCAATAAATATTCCATATGTATGTCTATAGTAGATTTATGGACTACACACCCAGACATACAAACACACACATGTACACAAATATACATACAAATGGAGAGCCCATGCTTTACAAGGATCTGATAAACTTGCAATTTGGTTACTCACAGTTTAAATAACACAAACCCCAAATAACAAAATTTACCTTTGTTACCATGTTATATTAACTGTGAGTAATTGCATAAAGTACAAATTTTGCTGCTAGCTCTTCATCCCACAAATCACTATGTAAATAAGAGTCACATTATAAGTTATTAACCATGGCATATTTTTCAAAGTTTTTTGTTGATTGGTCACTGCACATCTGTTATCAGTTCCACAGAGAGCAAAATTTGTAGTTGTGCTGAGTCCTGTCTCCCAATGATAAACCCATGTAACATTTTATAAAAATGGACAATCGAAATGGGAATTGGCCAACACACAGGAGTATACAGCAAAAAAGCAAAAGTGATCAAATTTAATTGGAAGTTAAATTGAATTTTATTAGAAGATTTGAAATGGTGACAGCAATGACAGGAAGGAAGACAACCTGGCAGGAAGAAAGCAAGTAATAGGCATGCAGTTTGGCAGAAATTAATTTAATATTTCACATGATAGAGAAATTTCTCATATATTCCTACTCTTCAAAGAAAGTATAAAAATGTGGAAAAATAGCAGATGTTTAGCTCAATAAATAGTTATTAATGCAAACATTGTGGACTATTGCAAAATTTTTTCCTCACTAATCCTGTCTACTCAGTTCACAATATCCTCTGGAGTTTCATTCATCTTAGTGCAGTGTTGATGAAGCTCTTCCTATTCCAGGTACCATTCTAGGAATTATATCATAGGCAAAGAAACAAAAAACTTTTGCCTCATGGTGATCATACTCTAGCAGGAATAATAAATCATATGAATATGTCAATGGTAGAGTATACCATAAGGTGATAAGTGCCATGTGAAAATATTCATTAAGGAGGAACAACAGTATTGAAGGATGGGGTGAATTATCAAAAAAAAAATGGTTAGGGCGTATATTACTAAAGTGACTTTTGAATTAAAGAGGTGAGAGAAAAACTGATATATCTCTAGAAGGGAAGAGCATTTCAGGGAAAGGCAAGAGCAACTGCAAAGGCCCTGAGGTGGAAACGTGTGTGGCATATTCTAGGAACAACAAGGAGCCCAATGTATCTGGGAAAGAGGAAATGGAGGAGGGATGATTGTCACTTAGGTTTGAAAACTAAGGGAGACTCAGATGGTTTAGGACTTGGCAGTTCCTTGTAAGGACTTTGACTTTTCCTCTAAATCAGATGGGAAGTGTCAGGAAGAAAATTTCGTTTACTCTTCTAGGTTCTTCTGGCTGGTATAGAAATTAAATTGACATAAGACAGATTAGCAGGAGAAAAATATGCAAAAGTTTAATAACATGTGTTCATGGGGGAGACCAGGAGAACTGCTAACTCACCAAAATGCTGAAACCCTCACCTTAAAGACTATCTTCAGCTAAAGAAAAAAAAGGATATAGAGGGTAATGATTTGGGACTTCAAGAGAGAGGAAGGAAATTGACATGAAGATGAAAAAAGCAAATGTTTGGTAAACACATGTATGCTGGGACAGGCAGAGACAGTGGAATACTGAGAGGAATTTTAAAAAACAGAATTATCTAGGTTCTTCACTGTCTAGACACACCTAGTTCACAGTAATAGTTATCTCAGGTGATACCCTTCTGAAACAGGTCTTCTATCTACATACTTTCAGACAGTTAAGAAGGAAGGTTAAAGGTTCTTTCCGGGTCATTTGGGCCTTGAAAATAATCAGCCTAAATGCCTTATGCCTTATGCCAAAGAAATACATTTTGGGGTGGCAAATTTTGCTCTCCTGCAGAAGCCAATGGTCAGATTTGAACAAAAGAGTAACATGATCTGAATATTTTAATCCAATTGCTCTGGCTTCTATTTTGAGAACAAACTTGTTTATGAAGTGGGGGGGTGCAAAGTGGAAGCAAGAGTACAATAGATGTCAACTAAAAAAATACATACACAACATAATGGTTGAGAGTTAACTTTTATTTGGGGCCAAATGAGGACTTAAGCCCGGGAGGTAGCATCTCAAGCAACCCTGAGAAAATTGCTCCAAGGAGGCAAGGGGGGAGCTAGGATATATAGGAGCTTAGCAACAAAGGGCCAGTAGTAGGAACAAATGATTACTGTTAATAACAGAAAACCAGATGTCTCCAGTTGAAGAATTGAGTGCTTTTCTATGTATGGGAAGATGCAAAGGTCTGGGCTCACAGAAATCATTCCTTTGATGTACACTTCAGCTATCTGGGACCAGTGTCCTGTGTTTTCACATCCTGAGCTTCCTCAGGGTGCACCATCAAGAGTAGCTCAGTCCGATGGGTGCCAGATGGCAGATACTCTTCATTTTCTTCCTGGGTTCCCTCGGGGCTCACCCTTGGAGGTCGCTGTAGTTGCTGATGACTGTAACATCCTTTGTTTACTGATACGGCAGGCAATATTTTATTTCTCATAGGCTATTTTAATAATCCAGGCAGTACATGATGGTGACTTGGTAGCAGTGAAGGGGAGTGAGAAGTGTTCAGATTGTGGATATAATTTGAAGGTAGAATTTAGATGGTTTGCTGACAGGATGTGGGGCATGAGAGAAAAAAAGTAATGCAAACATAACTTCGAGGAGTCTAGTCTTGTATATCTGGAAGGATAGAGTTAACTGAGATAGGGAAAAACGGTAAGGGACAAATTTGAAGTGGGGGAAGATCAAGGACTCAGTTTTTGTATCTAGAACACAAATCTAATCATGTCACATCACAGCTAAAACCTTTCATTGATTCTCAAATAAAATTTAAACACCTCAGGATAGTATACAAAGTTCTGAATGGTGTGAATGTAGTCTGTATTTTGGGGCTCTATCATTTACCATTAACTGACAAAAATTATTTGCAACTTCCAGAGTAGCATAGTGTTCCACACACACTATTTACCCTTATTGGAGTGGATTTTCTCCCCTCTTCCAAATCTTTAAGATACAGATAAAATATAATACCTCTGTAAAACTTTCCACACTTCCCTCAGGTGAAGCTAGTCAATTTTTCTTCCCTGCCCCTATAAAATTGTGAGCCTATATCTATCGTAGCATGTTTCATTGTTTTTTTTTTTAAGGGTCACTCCCGTGGCATATGGAAGTTCCCAATTTAGGGGTCGAATCAGAGCTACAGCTGCCAGCCTACACCACAGCCACAGCAATGCCAGATCCAGCCAGGTCTGTGACCTATACCACAGCTCACAGCAACACCAGATCCTTGACCCACTGAGCAAGGCCAGGGATCGAATCCTCATCCTCATGGGTCCTAGTCGGGTTTGTTAACTGCTGAGCCATGACGGGAACTCCTAGCATGTTTCATTATTTACGTCTCTATTTCATCTGTGAGCTCCATGAAGATAAGATTCTGACATTCATATTTGAACCTTCCAGCTCTTATCACAAAAATGTAAGGTAGCTGTCCTCCAAATGTTTGTTTAATGTTGAATAAGGACCTAAATGAATGATAAAGCACTCTTGAAGATTATTTGGGGAGTTCTTTTGTGGCACAGTGGGTTAAGGACCTCATGTTATTGCCGCACCTTGGGTTGCTGCTGTGGCACAGGTGCAGTCCCTGGCCCAGGAACTTCCACATGTTGTGGGCATGTCCCCCTAAAAAGATTATTTGGAATCATACGTCTGGCACAAAAACTTGTATATGCTATGGAGTCAAGCAGGAAATATAATTTGAATAGAATAACCATCCATAATTGAGCAAGACATTTTAAAGGCACGTGGAAAAAATAATTAAGAAAAGCTTTAAATATCATTTCCTTCTTGGAAAATTTCTTATATTTTGAGGGTAAAACTTGTACTGTAAAACAAACAAAAAAAAAAGAGGTTTCTGATTCTGCTTCAAAGACAGACTCTTCCCCCCAAGTTCCTAAAATCATGAGTCAAAATGTTGATCAACTAAAAAATAAATATCATTTTGCTTTCAGCTTTCCACAAGATGACTATGAATTACTCCTCATCTTTATAAGTGAATGAATTGTTCCATGAAATCTAAAGGTCTGTGTGTTTGGATTCATGCCAGAGACATTCTGCAAGCTGATGGCTCATTGTGACAGGGATGCTGACATTTGTTGATGCCAGATATATTCAAGTTAAGATGCTTAAATATGCCAAGGCTTGAATCTGTGTGTCACAATTAATGGCTCACTATAAATTCCTATATATATTTCCTAATTTTAGCTTATTTAGAAATTTTGTGCTGAATTGTGTCTCCCCCCCCACCCCACCCCCCCGCACTGGTTCATATGTTGAAGTTCTATCCCCCAGTACCTTAGAGTATTAGTGTATTTGGAGACAGTGCCTTTAAAGGGGTAATTAAGGTTAAATGAGGTCATTATGGTGGGCCCTAATCCAATATGATTGACTTCCTTATAAGAAGAGATTAGAACATAGCCCTGTACAAAGGGAAGGCCATGTGAAGACAAAGGGAAAAGACATCCATCTACAATCCAAGAAGAGAGGCTTCAGGATGAAACCACACTGATGACACATCAATTTTGGACTGTCAGAAAATACATTGCTATTCTTTCAGATACCCCTCTCTGTTGTTCTTTGTTATGGTAGCCCTCACAAACTAATACAATGAGATTGGTTCTAACTCAAATCTAAATCAGAGATAATGTAGATAGTTGAATGTTTTAATTAAATTTTGATGTAGATAGACATTTTGGAGCCATGATAGTAACTGATACATCTACTCTCTGGGAGGATTGAACCTTAGAGGTTTTTGCTGCTTTAGTTCACAGTTGTACACACTGTCATGGTAATTAAATAGAACTGAGAATGTGAGACCATGAATAGCAAACTTTAGCATACATCAGAATCACCTGATAGATGTTAAAATTATGCATTCTAAGGTACACTTTAAGTCTGGGATGGGACCCAGACCTCTACATTTTAACAAACTTACCAGTTTGATACTGGTGGTCCAAGGGGTAAAATCAGAGGAACACTGATCTAGGATTTTACTGAGGTAAAAAAGGATTAAAAAATTGAAAAATAGTCATAATTTATAAGGCAAGGTAACAATGAAATATGGATTCTTTACAGGCAGAGTCAACTGTTAGTACCTCTTCCCAGTTTTCAGTGATGGCACACTGGTAGCTTGAAATTGGCCATAGTGGCTATATTTACACAGGAGAAATAGGAAAATCCTACAGTTCAGGGCTTTTTTCCAATCATAGCACTGGTTACCAGTACAACATAGGAAATGGGCAGTGGATGTCTTTTGAGCCACTGTTCCCTAGTTTTGTCCCTAAACTCTATGTGCCCAAGCACATTGAAGTTATTTTCCCTCTTCCCTGAATTATTACAGGGGATGGAGAATGCAGTGAGTCCCTTGCAAGGGAGTTCTGCATAAATTATTAGAATGTATTTTGTGAGGCTATAAGACAATTACTGGGGCCACCTGATTAGTAGCAGCAAGGTAAATAGCCTGGATTCAAGTTATCTTATGGAAGAGAAAGACAAACATAGTGTGCCAGGATTCTAAGCCAGAGCAGCTGATACAAAGATCCAGTGGAAGCTACTACTTATTCCATGAAATGAAGCACATTTGATGCCGCTGAAGATTTTTTTTAGCTAGCAGAAAAAAGAATGTCCTAAAGATGTTTAGTTAAAAGAGTAAGTACCTATGCTACCTAAGTAGTAACTATGGTACCCCACTTTAGGAGCTATCCATGGGAATCCCTCCGAGTCCAGACTTTTCTTTTTTTTTTTGTTATTATTATTTTTTTCCCACTGTACAGCAAGGGGGTCAGGTTATCCTTACATGTATACATTACAATTACATTTTTCCCCCAGCCTTTCTTCTGTTGCAACATGAGTACCTAGACAAAGGTCTCAATGCTATTCAGCAGGATCTCCTTGTACAGACTTTTCTTAATTGTGGAAAGATGGATTTACTTAAGACTTGGTTATCTTCTGAGTGACAATCTATGATGATTTTAGTCAAAACAAAACACCAACAGCAAAGACAAGAAAAGCTAGTGTTCCTGTATGTTAATTTAAGAACATGCTGCTTTTCCTAAGAAATCTGTCTAAAGAAAGTTCTTAAAATGACATGCCAATAGTGGAAATTCTAGGTACCATAAAATCATGGGGAAGGGCCATATTTGAATAGCATTGCCTATTTCTAGGGTGAGCTAAGTAATCTGATTGGACATTTAACACCTTTAAAGAGAACTTTGCAAAAATATTTGCAAAAAATACTATGTTCAATAATGGAAAATTATTAAATGAGGATGGTCAGCCATAAAGGCTCTAAATTACTTTCTTTTATTTAAATAAAGTTTTAATATTTTCTAATTACCAAAGGATTTTATAATCATAAAAATTAGAAAATATTCTATATTTTCTACATATAAGCACATAGAAGGAAATAATTCCTTGGAATGCTGCAATATAGATACAATTGACATGTATATTGTGGTGGTTAGCTTTCTGGTCTTTAATTTCTGCTAATTCTCACATGTACATACATGTACCTTAGTAATTTTGTGTATGTTACTAAACTAGAATCATAGAATAAAAACCGTTACATAATCTTTTCTCTACTTTCATATAAATATTTCCCAATGTTGTATGTCATTCTATAAAATAACTATGGATGCTATTCCATCATCTTGATATGCCAGACTTAATCATTTAACTATTAATTGAATTGGAATCTCATGTCATCACTCTATATCATCCCTTGCCCTTTATTTTTTGTGTCATCTACCAAATACTGGATCACCCCTCCCCGTCGCAATGCAAACACCAATTTCTCAATGATTTTAGAAACAGCCTCACTGTCATTATCACAGATACTATTATTTCTTTTGGTAAATTCAACATACAAGAAAATCTTCCTTCCATCAAGTTTACTCTTCACTATCAAACACTCACTGCCATGATCATTTCATTGACTTATTACCAAAAATTGGAACTTACCCATAACTTAAACTTAACCTGAATTCCATTCTCTGACCACCATATTGTATACTTCCAGTTTCTTTTATCCTTACTCTAGCAAGCTTTTGATATTTCAGGACCTCCAACACCCTCACCACATTTATTTTTTTCTTTCCTACATATTACCCAGATTAAATTCCATATTAACTTATTAAAGCACTCTTTTTTAATACAACCTAAACACTTTTTCCTGAAAAAATCATGGCCAAGTAAAATCCATCCATGCTCATCATTTTACCATTGAACACAGCTGAAAATGCCCCATACAACAGGTTGACCACATATTTCAATTGGACCTTCAAGGCCATTCAAGAATTATTTCCTAGTCAGGTGGTCCTCAGACTTGGTGATATAAGAAATCTCTTTATATTTAAAAAAATAAAGTCCCCAAAGGAGTTTGGCTTATGTCAATTATGTCTATTATTGTTTAAATATTATAAATTAAAACTGAGAAATAGTTTAAATATTAATTTATTCATTTTATAACACTGCATGTTAACACAGATAACATATTTTTGTTTAAAATAACTACATATTCCAAAACAAAAAACTTAATTGAGAAAAGCATTGTTTTAAATTTTTGTAACCTCTATAAAAGATCTACCTTATGGAAGACAGCTAGACTTATATCTTTTTCTACTTTGTGGTTTCTTTGAAGAAAATCTATATGCTGAAACTCAATAAGTGATAATTTATTAAAGGATAGTTACAATGTCAAATCGTATTCCATAACAGTTAATTTTTTATATATGTTAAAATCCTTTAGTCCATCTTATACTTTGAATAGGTCATTTATTCATGCATGATGTTATGACATCATTTATAAAATACTAGCTTATTGAGTTATGCAGATCTCTCAAATGTTGACACATTTCATTATACAACATCAAAAAAGAAACATTAGTTAATATCACTGTGGAACTTATATTAGCTGTCAGGCTCACAATGGTAGATTGAATTTCCCAAAATTGTGATTTTTGTGCTAAAATTTAAAATTTTAGCATTGGTAACAAATTCTATGTTGTTTTCCTTGAGATAATAACAGTGTTAACTTTTCCCTACTAATACTATTGTAGAAGTATTTATTAAGATTAGGTTTTTGACAGCCAGTGTTTCAGAATGACCATGGTAAGCAGATCTCCCTTGCCAACTTTCAATGGACTAGTACAGTGTTTAATAGCAATGATAAAAGTGAGCATCTCTGTCTTGTTCTGATCTTAGAGGGAAAGCTCTTAATCTTTCACCATTGAGTATGATGTTATTTGTCAGGTTTTTGTAAATGTCCTTTATTAGTTAAGGAAGTTTCCTTCTATTTCTAGTTTACTCAGTGTTCTATCATGAAAGATTATTAAATTTTGTCAACTGCTTTTTCTATATTCATTAAGATGGTATTACATTGCTCAATTTTCAGATGTTGAATCACTCTGAATTTCTGCATAGATCCCACTTGATCAGCATGCATAATCATATCCATATGCTCCATGATTTGGAACACTACTTTTGTTTAAGGCTTTTTGCACCTATATTGATAAGGGATAATTGCCTATAGTTTTCATTTATTATGATGTCCTTTGGAATTTTTTCTCTTTCTTGGGTTAGCTGGTGGCTTGTCATCTGGAATTTGTGCATTTCATCTCAATTGTCTGATTTTTTTTGGTGTGCATTTGTTCATAATATTCTCTGATAATACTCTATTTCTGTAAAGTTACTATTAATATACCCATTTACATTTATGATTTTACTTTTTTGTATTCTCTCTCTTTTTATTCTTAGCAGGTCTAGCTAAAGTTTTTTTTTCATATTTCCAAAGAACTAACTTCTGGTTATTTTGTATTCTCTATTTCATTTATCTCCACTCTAATCTTTATTTCCTTCTTTCTATTAGCTCTTCATTTTATTTGTTCTTTTTATGTTCCTTGAAATTGTAAAGTTAGGTTGTTGAATTAAGATTTTCTGCTTTTAATGTGGGCATTTATAGCTATAAATATTATTTTGAACACTTCCTTTGCTGTATCACATAAGTTTTGCTGTATTATGCTTTTTTTTCCATTCATCTCAAATAGTTTTCTAATTTCCCTTGTGATTTCTCTTTGACCTATTGGTTCCTTAGGAGTGTGCTATTTAACTTCTACATATTCATGAATTTTCAAGTTTTCCTTTTCTTACTGATCTTCATCTTTATTCCAATGTAGTCAGAGAAGATATTTCAAAGGATATCTGTAGTTTACAATGTATTGAAACTTTTTTTGATGTCCAAGAGTTGGCAGGTGGCCCTTCCTGGAGAATGTTCCATAAGAACCTGAGAAGAATACATATTCTGCTGTTGATGGGTCTAGGGATCTATTATATATCATTTAGGCCTATTTAGTTTATACTATTTTTTAAATCTTCTATTTCCTTACTGATCTTATATCTAGGTGTTCAATCCATTATTGAAAGTGAGGTATTGAATTCTTCAACTATTATTTGAGAACTGTCTCTCTTTTTAATTTTGGCAATTTTCCTACATATATTTTAGGGCTCTGATGTTCAGTGTATATATGTTTATAATTATTATATCTTATTGAATGATTAACCCTTTTATCAATATATAATGTCCTTCTTGTTATTTTGTAATAGTTTTGATTTAAAGCTTATTTTGTCTGATATTAATTGAGCCATTCCAGTTCTTTCTGATTACTCTTTGCATGGAAGATCTATGTTTTGGGATCTAAATTTAGTCTCTTATAGACAGTATATAGTTGGATCATGTTTTTTAAAAATTCATTTTGCCAATCTCTGTCTTGTAATTGTTGAATTATTACATTTAACATGATAATTGATAAAGTAGGATTTCTGCCATATTGCTGTTTGATTTCTTTATGCCTTTATTTTTATGTTTGTAAGTTCCTCTGTTAAGGCCTTTTTTCGTGCTGAATTTCTTTCTCCAAGTTTGTTATTTTGATGCTTACATCATTTCCTGTACTATATATTTTTAAATTATTTTAGTAATGGTTATCCAGGGGATTTCAATTTCTATCCTAGATTCATAACATTTTAGTTTGAATGGATACCAACTTACTGTCAGTTCTGTTGTTACCCTTTATGTTCTTTTTTTTTTTGTCTCTTTTTTTTAGGGCCACACCTGAGGCATATGGAGATTCCCAGGCAAGGGGTCCAATTGGAGCTGTAGCTGCCAGCCTACACCAGAGCCACAGCAATGCAGGATTGAGCCACATCTGTGACCTACACCACAGCTCATGACAACACCAGACCCTTAACCCATTGAGCGAGGCCAGGTATCAAGCCTGCATCCTCACGGATGCTCGTCAGCTTCGTTAATGGCTGAGCCATGATGGGAACTCCCCCTTTTATGTTCTTAATGTCACAAATTACTACATTTTCACACATTGCATACACATTAACTTTGATTTAACAATTATTACTATATGTATGTGTCTTTTAAGTAATATAATAAACAAAAAGTGGCTATATTTCATCATCTGAAGTCCATAGTTTACATTAAGGTTCATTCTTGATGTTATAAATTCTCTGGATTTATACAAATGTATAAGGACCTGTATCTACCATTATAGTATCATATAGAGTATTTTAACTGCACCAAATCTTCTCTATTCTACCTATTCACCCCCACCTTCCCCTCAACCCCTGGCAACCACTGATCTTTTCATTTTCTCCATAGTTTTGCCTTTTTCAGAATATCATATAGTTGGAATCATACAGTATGTAACCTTTTCAGATTGGCTTCTTTCACTTATTTATTTTAGAGCTGCACCCATGGCATATGGAGGTTCCAAGGCTATGGGTCTAATCGGAGCTGTTGCTGCTGGCCTACACCAGAGCCACAGGAACGCCAGATCTGAGCCACGTCTGCAACCTACACCAGAGCTCATGGCAACGCTGTATCCTTAACCCACTGAGCAAGGCCAGGGATCAAACCCGCAACCTCATGGTTCCTAGTCAGATTTGTTTCTGCTGCGCCATGATGGGAATGCCTTCTTTCAGTTATTAATATGCATTTAAGTTTATTCCAAGTCTTTTTTATAGCTTGATGACTCATATCTTTTTAGTGTTTAACAATGTTCCATTGTCTGGATGTGCCACAATTTGTTTATTCATTCACCTACTGAAGAACATCTTGGCAGCTTCCAAGTTTTTCTAATTATGAATAAATCTGCTATAAACATCCAAGTGCAAGTTTTTGTATGAACATAAACTTTTTAACTCCTTTGGGTAAATTACCAAGAAGTGCAATTGCTGAGTCATCTGGTGAAAGTATATTTAGTTTTGTAACAGTGAAATTTGTATCTAGGTTGTACAATACATGTATATGTAACTTTAAAAGAAAGTTTACAGAGTTCCCATGTGGTACAGTGGAAACGAATCAAACTGGTAGCCATGGGGTTGCAGGTTTGATACCTGGCCTCGCTCGGGGGTTAAGGATCTGGCATTGCCACCAGCTGTGTTGTAGGTTGCAGACATGGCTCGGATCCTGCATTGCTGTGGTTGTGGCTGGCAGCTATAGCTCCAATTCAACCCCTAGCCTGGGAATGTCCATGTGCTGTAGATGCACCCTAAAAAGGAAAAAGTAACGAATTTAAAAAAAAAAGTTTTCCATTTTCTATTCCCAGTTGCAGTATAAGAGAGCTAAAGTTTCTCAACATTTTCACTAATACTTGGTACTATCAGATTTAAAATTTTTTGCAATTCTAATGGGTGTGTAGAGCTATTTAATTGTGGATATAGGAGGATGGCATTAAGATGGCAGAAGAGAAGGACTGGAGCTCAACTTCTCTCCTAAAAACAACAAAATTCATAAATAAAGGATGAGCAATCTTCAACCAAATGGACCAGAAACCTTCAAAAGGATATCCTACTCCAGAAGACAATGAGGAGGCCACATCAAGAGGTAGGAGGGGCGATTACATGATACAAAACAACCCCATACCTCCCAGGTGGGAAGCCCCACAGTTTGGAAAGTAACTGGTTCACAGAGACTTACCTACAGGAGTGAGAGTTCTGAGCCCCACATCAAACTCTCACGTGTGGGGATCTGGCACTGGGAGAAAGAGCCCCTGGAGTATCTGACATTGAAGGCCAGTGGGGCTTGTGTGCAGGAGCTCCATGGGACTGGGGGAACAGAGACCCCATTCTTAAAAGACACACACAAACTTTTACATGCAATGGGTCCCAGGGCAAAGCAAAGTCTCCATAGGAATTTGGGTCAAACCTGACTGCAGTTTGTGGAGGATCTCCGGGGAAAACAGGGGTGAACGTGGCTTGGTGTGAGGGAAGGACATTGGAAGCAAAGCTCTTGGGAATATTCAGCAGCAAGCCTTTCTCTGAAGGGGGCCAATTTGGGAAAATCTGGTCCCACCCATCAGTGCTGAGAAGCCCCAGGGCAAACAACAATCCAGGTGGGATCACAGCCCAGCCCATCAGTAAACAGGCTGCCTAAAGACTCCCAAGGCACAAAGCCCCACCCACCAGAGGGATAAGAATCAGCTCCTCCTACCAGGGGGCAGGCATCGTCACTCCCATTGGGAAGCCTTTAAGCAAGCCCCCATGCCAACTTGAGCCATAAGGGGGGCAGACACCAGAAGTAAGAGAGGCTACAACTCTATTATCTGTAAAAAAGGTCACCACACCAAAAACCTATAAACATGAAGAGACAGAGAACTATAACTCACATGAGGGAGAAGGAAAAACCCCCAGAAAATCAGATAAGCGATGAGGAGATTCTCAGCCTCCAGGAAAAAGACTTAAAAAGACTTCAGACTGATGATGCAAGACATTGGACATAAACTGGAGGCAAAGATGCATAACTTACAGGAAACTCTGAGCAAAGAGATACATGATATAAAACTTAAACAAGAAGAGATGAAAAATACAATAACTGAATAAAAAACTCACTAGAAGCAGCTAACAGCAGAATACAGGAGGCAGAAGAACAAATAAGCGAGGTGGAGAACAGACTAGTGGAAATTATGGATGCAGAACAGAAAAGAGAAAAAAGATTGAAAACAAATGAAGAGAGGCTCAGAGAACTCTGGGACAATGTGAAACGCACCAACATCCATATTATAGGGGTGCCAGAAGGAGGATAGAGAGAGAAGGGGACAGAAAAAAATATACCAAGAGATAATAGCCAAAAACTTCCCTAACATGGGAAAGGAACCACTCACACAAATCCAGGAAGCACAACGAGTACCATATAAAATAAACCCAAGGAGGCATACACTGAGACACATATCAATCAAACTGACCAAAATTAAAGACAAAGAGAAAATCTTGAAAGCAGCTAGGGAAAAGAAACAAATAACATACAAGGGAACCCCAAAAAGGTTACTGGCAGATTTTTTGGCAGAAATTCTGCAGGCCAGAAGGGAGTGGCATGATATACTTAATATGATGAAAGGAAAAAACCTCCAACCAAGATTACTCTACCCAGCAAGGCTCTCATTCAGATTTGAAGGAGAAATCAAAACCTTCATAGATAAGCAAAAGTTGAGAGAATTCAGAAACACTAAACCAGCCTTACAACAAGTATTAAAGGAATTTCTCTAGGCAGAACAGAAAAGACAGCAACAAGGAACAAAAATGCCACAAATGACAAGGCTCAACAGTAAAGGTATATATAAAGATACAAAATCATCCACTCACAATTATGCCACCAAAATCAGAAATCAGGAGAAGAGGTGGGTACAAATGCAGGAAACTGGAGATGAACTTGCAATTAAGAGACCAACAACTTAAAACAATCTCATATACATAGACTCTTATATCAGAACTTCAGAATACCTGCACACCAAATATCTACAATTGATACACAAACAAATAAGAAAAATCAACTCAAATACAACACTAATTTTGGATTTAATTTGCACTTCTATAATAACTAATAATGCTATCTTTTCATATATACATATTGGTCACCATTTGTGTATCTTTTTTTCTTTATCTTTTTCTGAGGTGTCTTTTAAAATATTTGTTCATTTTATTTATTATTTGTCTTATTGAGTTTTAATAGTTTGCTATATATTCTAGATGGTTTTTAATTACATTTTGAAAATATTCTTAATTTTCCTTCTTTTTTTTTTTTTTTGCATTTTAGGGCTGCACTCACAGCATGTGGAGGTTCCCAGGCTAAGAGTCAAATCAGAGCTATAGCTGCCGGCCTACACCACAGCCATAACAACTCGGGATCTGAACTGCATCTGCCAACCTCACCAAAGCTCACTGTGACAACATATCCTTAACTCACTGAGCGAGGCCATGGATCAAACCTGCAACCACATGGTTCCTAGTCAGATTCATTTCCACTGTGCCACAAGGGGAACTCCCTTCTTTTCATTTTTAATAGTGGCAAATGTCCTTGTGATTTCTTCTTTGATCCATTGGTTTTTTAAGAGTATATTGTTTAATTTTAACAAACTTTTGAAGTTTTGGTTTTCCTTCTGTTACTGATTTCTAAATTCATCCAGGTGTGTTCAGATAAGATAATGTGCATGTTATCTGTCTTTTAAAATATATTGAGATATGTGACATAACAATGGCCTATCCTGTAAAATGTTTCATGGAATTATATGGATAGTAGCTGCTGCAGAGCTAAAAGTCAAAATGACCAAAATTAACTACAATTTATTAACCACGTCTTCCCCTGGAATTTGCAAGCCTTCAATAGACTCCAGTGCTTCACAATAGTTACATCAGACAAATGCTGCCAGTATATAAATGGTCTGGGTGAGGAGATGAATTACTTCTAATTCCTACTCTGCAACCCTCCCAGAATCCTATACTTTAAAAATAAATTCTTGGAGTAT
The DNA here is from genome assembly GCF_016906955.1 of Phacochoerus africanus. Classification (NCBI taxonomy): domain Eukaryota; kingdom Metazoa; phylum Chordata; class Mammalia; order Artiodactyla; family Suidae; genus Phacochoerus; species Phacochoerus africanus. Next base: position 104,349,895 of record NC_062560.1, on the reverse strand, counting down.
AATTGACTTACAATGTTGTGTTTCAGGTGTACAGCAAAGTGAATCAATTATACATATACTTTTAAGAAATAATTTTATATATGTCTTTTTTTTCTTTTTTTTCTTTTTAGAGCTGTACCTGTGGCATATAGAGGTTTTCAGGCTAGGGGTCGAATTGGAGCTACGGCTGATGGCCACAGCCACAGCCACAGAGGATCTGATCTGTGTCTGCAACCAACACCACAGCTCACGCAATGTTGGATCCTTAACCAACTGAGTGAGGCCAGGGATCAAACTTGCATCCTCATGTATACTAGTCAGATTTGCTTCTGCTGCACCACAACAGGGATGCCTATATTTCTAATTAAATAGTTTTCTTAAATTTATTGAGATAATTATTTCCTCTTGTTTTTTCTTAGTTTTATCTGGTGTTTCTCCTAACTTTTTGAGTCAAATGCCTAGTTAATTAAATTATTTTATCATTCAAAAATATTTATTAAGTGCTAACTTTGTGTCAAGCCATGTTTTATTATTTTTAAAGTTTTTCTTCGTGTATAATTGACATACAGTAAACCACACATAATTAAATGTATGACTTCTTAAGTTTTGACCTAAGTATGCAATCAAAAAACTGTCACTACAATAGATTATCAACATATCCATCACTCAACAAAGATTCCCCCCATGCCCCTTCATGACCACACATGTTCTCTCCAACCAAGGTAATCTACATTTTGATAATATTCATTAGTTTTCATTTTTGAGAAATATACTGTGATGGGTCATTATATATGCAAACTTGGCTGGGCCATCCTACCCAAATATTTGGTCAAACACCAACCTAGATGTCACTATGAATTTAATTTTTTAGATGAGGTTAACATTTAAATCAGTAGACTTTGAGGAAAGCAGATTACTCTCCCTAATAAAAGAGAGCCTCATCTGATCAGTTGAAGAAAAAAAATACTGAGGTCTCCTGAGGAAGCAGGAATTTTAACTTCAGACTGCCTTTGGACTCAGTTGTAACATTAACCTTTCCTTGGGTCTCCAGCATTCTGTCCTACCTTGCAGATTTCAGACTTGCCAGCCTCCACAATTCATGAAAAAAAAAATCCTCTCTCTCTCTGTCGCTGTCTCTCTTCTGTCTCTCTGTACCTCTCTGTTTCTCTCTTGCTACACACAGACATACAGACAGACACACTTATCTATCTCCTATTGGATTAGCCCTATGGAGAATAACTCCCATCAAGCTTCTGAATGAGGAGTTCTCATTGTGGCTCAGCAGGTTAAGAATCCAACATAGTGTCTGTGAAGATGCAGTTCAATCCCTGGCCTCGCTCAGTAGGTTAAGGATCCAGCATTGCCATGAGCTGCAGCATAGGTTGCAGATCCAGCTTGGACACAGCATCGTTGTGGTATAGACTGGCAGTTGCAGATCTGATTTGACCCTTAGCCTGGGAACTTCCATGTGCCACAGGTGCGGCCCTAAAAAGACAAAAAACAAAAACAAAAACTTTTGAATGATATTGTATCCTCTCTTACTAGTAAATTCCTGATGACCTTGATGAGTGGTGTGTCCTTTAGGTCCTTCCAAACAACATAATTAGGCAGTGGGTCCTCTGTCCTCATACAGTTTCAACATTCTACTTCCAGTTCCCCTTCAGTCCCTTCCTCCATCTTCTGACATGTAACTCTGGCATTTTAATTTTGTTTATCATGGACTGTCTTATTTTTTCAGGCTTTTAAGAGCCACTCTAAAGTGAATTTGCCTCATTTTTAAGGTCCTTGCTAGAATATTAAACCTCATATCCAAAGATAATGCCCCTACATTGTTGAACTCTCGCTTATCCACTTTATATTGTCTCTTTAACCTAGCACTCTCAAAATTTAATCCCAAGGATACTCTCTTTGGCATACATCACTTAATTCTAGAAGTTCATGTGGTATATAATCTCCTTTTTTTCTATCAGGTCTAGCACATACCCAGTCAGGATATGATGTTATTTAACCATAGTAATCAGCCTTGTAGTCAGGAGAAAAGTTGGGTGCATCTCCTGAGGGAGATCCCTATATTTTTTTTCTGCTTTTTAGGGCCACATCTGTGGCATATGGAAGTTCTTAGGCTAGGGGTCGTATTGGAGCTGTAGCTGCTGGCCTGCACCACAACCACAGCAACTCAGGATCTGAGCCGTATCTGAGGCCTACACTATAGTTCACAGCAATGCTATATCCCCGACTCACCAAGCAAGGTCAGGGATCGAACCTACATCTTCATGGGTACTAGTTGGATTCATTTCCTCTATGCCACAAGGGGAACTCTGAGAGATCCCTATTGAAATGTATTGAAAATGCTTCTGTAGTGCCTTTCATGGAGGGGAAGTATTAGCTCTTAATTGGGAAGAGTGGAGCACCTCTGCATGCTTTGAGGGTTTAGGGCTGTCTTCAGAGCTATAATATTCAAAGACATTCACCCAAATTTATCTATTCCAATGTGCCAGGCACCAGAATTTCTGACATAGAACTTTGACCTTAGCATAATAGATTTCCCTGAGCTAAACAGTCTTCTTTGAAGCTTTGTAAACATAATTATTAGATCCTAAACTTATACCTTAGTTCTGTCTTCTCTCCCAGTGTAGGAGATAATTGACTCTTTGTAGGCTTCCAAATAAGTCTTCTGGTTCTCATACTTAGTTTTGAGCTATTTGTTAACTACCCTCACTTTCTCATTATCCCTCTGTATAGTATCAATGCATTTTAGCAATGACCAATAAATTCCGTTGCCCTTGTATGCATTGATACACTCATCCTTTTCAAAATCCTGAGTCATTGACCTAACCTCCATCTTCTCCTTCACCATGTTATTCCCTCAAGCCACTACCATTGAAATGTTTTAGCAATAGGACCATCATAGTTTTTCAGGGATTATTCATGCCCAAATAGCATTCAGGATGTGGTCTTCCTTCCCATTCAAGTGGTGACTGAAAAGTCCCCAAATCCCACCCAAATGTCTGCTGTCTTGGATCACTTTTGGCACTAAATATGTTAATTGAATCTTCTGGAAATAAGACATGAAGATAAAGTTAGAAGTACAATATATTTATTGAGGAGTGGGAGTAAATTCTGTGAAATAGCGGAGAAGAAACAGGAGAATGAAGGAGAAATTTTCCCATCACCATGCAGATCTAATATCAATGAAAACATAAAAGAGGGGAAGAATAGGGTCAAAGAGTATCATACTTTTATCTCTGATAAAGTCTTGCCAGTCCAATGGTGAGATCTGCTTTAATGATTTTCCATATAACAGTCCCACACTGGCCAAAATCTAAACCCTTTCTCCACCTCTTTTCTCAGTCAGTGGCTGAATATTGCGTCATGTGCATGACTTCAGCTCAAAACCTTGGGCAGATATTGGAAATTGTCAACTAACTGTACTCCTTGTGCCTAGTGCTCTTTTCAAGGGAGATCTGAGAGGTGCATCTCTATGGCTGACAGAATGACTTTGACAAATGAGGATCACAGGCCACTCATTTGTAGAATGGCCCCCAACTGGAGCTTCACTAATGTTTCTTAATGATTCAGTTCAGTATATACATCTTTGGCAGGAATATCACAGAGGTAATGTTGAGTCCTTCTCCCTGCATCCTATAAGATGATGATTAATTTATATTTGTCCCATTACTGATGTGCATTTTGATCATTTGATTAAGGCGACATCTGCCAAGCTGTTCCACTTTAAAATAACTATCTCATTGGAATTAATAGTCATTTTATGGGGCGGTACTTTGAAATTATGTACATATTCTGCTTATCATCAAAATTTCAATTTATTCATTTATATCTAAAGGACCTTATGGTTTCCTATTGTATTCCATTACTACTATTATTTATTTTGATATTAAAATTGTCCCCAATTTGGCCAATGAAGGTACATTCAGTCTAATATCTATGTCCTTCTAGTATAAACCCATCATTCTTTGAGCACTTCTTTACTTTCTGGAGCAAGATATTGTTCAAGGTCCATTTTGTACTTTTTCTAGCTCTACCTAAGGAATCAGCTGCTTCTCTAAGAAGCCTTTAATTCTTTTAGTAAAAAATATTACACAGAAGAGAAGATCTGGGAACTAGGTGTGCTCACTGCTATTAGATGTTGCTGATCCCTAGCTCAGTGTTCAGAGCTGCGGAATATATGGATATAAACATGTGGAATATATACACACATATGTACATATACAAAAAAAGCATATAATTTATACATATTTGTCAAGCTGTAGACTCTAATTTAAAGTTGGTACCTCCAATTCCAGCCCAATATCAGAATGTTCATTCAAATTCTCTCACTCTCTGTATTCATAAATATTTCCTCCCATGTTGAGAAGCTTGGTTTCCATTATCCTTTAAATATTTACTTATTTGATCTATTACCTTGTAGCTTACCAATCTTTCTTTTCCTCCTCCTCCACCAAATATCATGTTCACCCTGTTGGGTTGTCTCCTCAAGCCAGGTAGACCCTACTTTCACTCCTCCTCACACTGTCTGGACTCTGATTTCTCAAAACACTTTCTCCTTATGGACATTCTTTTTACCCTGTGTGGTTTAACATAATCCATACTGGGCCACTCTCTCATGGACACTCTGCTTATCCTACTAGGCTCTCATGTGCTACACACTGTACCAGCCCTATGTATGAACACTGTCCTTAGCTCTTTCTGGCTCTAGCACTGCACATTAAGCTCCTCCTCATGGAAACCCTCCTCACCCTGCTTAGACTCTAACTCTCCATGGATGCCACCTCCCTCTCACTCATGAATGCCCTCCTCATCTCACTTGGGCTAGCACACTCAAATAAGTCACTCTTCAATAGGGATAGCCTTTTCATTCAGGATCTGATGTCCAGCACTGTTCTGCCACAGCCTGTCCAACACACTACCAATATCTATGCCTATTCTCCTCTGCCCACCTAGTAGCTTTAGGACTGAATTATTAATGAAAAGGAAGAGAAGGAAGTGTAGGTAAAGGAACAGAGGGAGCAGAAGAGAGGAAAAGGGAAAGAAGAGGCCTCCTATTATTATTCAATGAGTTGTTAAATTTTGATTTACCCTTTGATCAGAAATTATTCATTTTAATGAATGAGTTTGTGTTTTAGGCATGGACTCACATTTTATAGTGTTAATTGTATGTGGTTAGAGGCTGTATAATTTCTGCTTCTTGAAATTTATGATAAATACATAAATGTCCTTTACGTACTTGAAAAGAATGTTTATGTTCTTAGGCAAAATTTTTACATATACAGTGTGAATAATTATACGTGTCAATACTTCTATATTTTAATTCTTGATGTTTTATTTTAATTTTAACTGTGTATTTAAATCATCTTCTATTATTGTTTTGCTGTTTCATTTTTGGATTTTTAACAGTGTTTTAATATATGTATTTTTACACTTCATTAATAAACAATGACCCTCTGTCTTATTTAATGCTTCTTATAAGACACTCCATTTTCTATGACATTAATATTATGATGTCCTGGTTCTGCTTTGTTTAGTTGTAAATTTTAACCATTCTGAGTCATTTTGTTTTAGGTATTATTCTTGTGCAGTACAATTTTTTAAATCCCTATTTGAGCCTCTGTATTTCAACAGGGAGGTTCAACGGTTTGCAATCAGGGTCTCAAATTATATTTTCAAATTTATTTTAAATGTTTTGTTTTTGAATTTAGTTAAATATATTTTCTGCTCTTTTATTTTCTCAGTATGCTGACAAAGGATTTGTCTTTCTCATTGCAAGTTTAATTATGTTAAAGACATATTCTGATTTAAATGAGAATAGGGTGTTTGAGTTCAATTATTCTATTTGTTCTTTAAAGAGAAATATAAGTTCAAGTAAGTTTTCAAAACCTTAATTATCAACATCAAAAATTAAACAGTATGTATTCTTATTTCATAGGGAAAAAAGATCATTTATTTTTCTTCTTTTTGTACTTTTCATCTACTGTTGTTAAATGATTTTTACAGTGTCTCTCAAGAAATTGGTCCTGAGAATTTAGTTTACTAATCATACTTACAGGTATTGTTTCAACGCAATTCTTAAGTTTTGCATTTTTCTTAATACAAAAGTTTTCATAATGATTTTTTGCTCCCAGCTTTATTGTATGCACTACATGTGTGTATAACAAAATATTTACCACAGTAAGTTTTGTTAACACAACCCTCACCTTACATAATTACTGTGTATTGTGTTGTTATTTAAAGCTCTACTCTCACAACAACTTTCAAGAGTACAATATATTATTGTTAACTATAGTCAACATGCTGTACATTAAACTCTGAAACTTATTCGTCTTGTAACTCAAAGTTTGTACCCTTCTACTAACATCTCCTTATTCTACTACCTCTCAGGCCCTGGTGACCACTATTCCACTTTCTGTTTTCATTAATTCGATGTTTTTAAATTTTGTATATAAATAAGAACATACATATTTATCTTCCTCAGTCTGATTTATTTCACTTAGTGTAATGCATTCAAGGTCGATCTTTGTCACAAAACAGGATTTCCTTTTTTATCCGTGAATAATCATTCATTGTACATATATACTACATTTTCTTTATCTGTTCACCTTTTTGATGGATAATCAGATTGTTTCCATGTCTTGGCTATTGTGAATAATAATGCAATGAACATTAGAATGCAGATATTTCTTCAAGATAGTAATTTCATATTCTTTGGATATATGCTCGGAAGTAGGATGGCTGGATTATACAGTGGTTCTATTTCCAATTTTTTGAGGAAACTTCGTACTGTTTTCCAAAGTAGCTGAACCAATTTACATTCCTTCCAGTAGTATGCTCAGATGCCCTTGTCTCCACATTCTTGCCAGCATTTGTTGTCTCTTGTCATTTTGATAATAGCCGTTCCACCAGGTGTGAAGTGATATCTCATTTTGGTTCTGACTTGTGTTTCCTTGTTGATTAGTGAATAATATTGGGTGCCTTTTCATGCACTTGTTGGCCATTTTAATGTCTCCAGAAAAATGTCTATTCACTTACTCTGCCCATTTTTTAATCATTTTTTCAAACTATTGAGTTGCATGTGTTCCTTATATATTTTGGATATTAACCCCCTATCTGATATGTAGCTTACAAATATGGTCTCCCATTCCATAGGTTCCTTTTCATTTTGTTTATTCTTTCTTTTACTGTGCAGAAGTTTTTTAGTTTGATGTAGGATCACTTGTTCATTTTTTATTTGGTTGCTTGTGTTTTTGGTATCATATCCAAAAAATAATTGCCATGACCAAGGTCAAGGAGCTTATGTTTTCATCTAGAAGTTTTACAATTTTATGTGTTTAAATCCTTAATCTGAGTTAATTTTTGTGAGTGGTGTAAGATAGGGGTCCAATTTCATTCTTTTGCATGTGGATATCCAGTTTTCCCAACCTATTTATTTATTTATTATTTATTATTTATTTTTTGTCTTTTTTTTAGGGCCATAGCCCTGGTATATGGAAGTTCCCAGGCTAGGGGTCAAATCAGAGCTATGCCACAGCCACAGCAATGCAGAAACCGAGCCATGTCTGCGACCTATACCATGGTTCATGGCAATGCCAGACCCTTAATCCACTGAGTAAGGTCAGGGATCAAACCTGCATCCTCATGGGTACTAGTTGGATTCATTACCACTGAGCCACAATGGGAACTCCCAAACATACTTATTAAAAATACTATTATTATTCTATGAGTATTCTGGTCTCCCTTTTCAAATATTAGTTGACCATGTATGCAGGGGGTTATTTCTGTGTTCTCAATTCTGTTCCATTGCTCTATTTTTATACCAGCACCATATTGTTTTGATTACTATAGCTTTGTAATATAGTTTGAAACCATGAAGTGTGATAACTCCAGCTTTGTTCTTTCACAGGATTGGTTTTGCTATTTGGGGTCATTTGGGGTCCTATAAATATTTTAGGATTTTTTTCAATTTCTATGCAAAATACCATTGGAATTTTGATAGGAATTGCATTGAATCTACAGATGACTTTGGGAAATATGAATATTTTAACAGTATTAACTCTTCCGATACATGAACACTGGATGTCTTTTCATTTATATGTGTCATCTTCAATTTGTTTCCTCAGGGTCTTCTAGTTTTGGTGTATAGATTGTTCACTTCCTTGATTAAATTTACTCCTAATTTTTTGGGGGGGATGCTATTGTAAATGGGATTGTTTTCTTTATTTCTTTTTTCCTATCATTCACTGTTAGTATATAGAAATGTAACTGATTTTTATGTTTTAATTTTGAATCCTGCCACCTTACTTAATTGATTTCTTAAGTCTAAGGGTTTTTTGGTGGAGCCTTTACGATTTTCTATATACGAGATGATATATATAGAAAGTGTCTCATCAGCAGAGACAATTTTACTTCTTCCTTTCCAAATTGGATGTTTTTTATTTATTTTTCTTGACTAATTGCTCTAGATGGGGCTTTCAGTACTATATTGAGTAGGAGCAGTGAGAGTGAGCACCTTTCTCTTACTCCCGATTTTAGAGGGAAATATTTAAAACTTTCACCATTGTGTATGATGTTAGCTGTGGGTTTGCCATGTACCTTTACTATGTTGAAGTATATTCCTTCTATACCCAATTTTAAGACTTTTATTGTCATAAAAGTATATTGAATTTTGTCAAAAGCTTTTTTTTATGTATCTCTTGGTCTCTATGACACATTTTTTTTCAGGGAAGTATAAGTTGGAGGGTATGTTTCACGAGTAGAAGTAGTAGAGACAACAATTTACTCACTGGATGGTGTATACAATTCTTTTTATTTTTTTGCTTTTTAGGGCCATGCTCACAGCATATGGAGGTTCCCAGGTTAGGGGTCCAATCAGAGCTACAGCTGCTGGCCTATGCCCCAGGCACAGCAACACCAGATCTGAGCCACATCTGTGACCTACACCATACCTCATGGCAACGCTGGATCCTTAAACCACTGAGAAAGGCCAGGCATTAAACCCGCAACCTCATGGTTCCTAGTTGGATTCATTTCTGCTGCACCATGACAGGAACTCCTACAATTCTTTAGTTATTAATTTCTCAAAACTTTGCCTCTTACTCCATTGTATTGTTGCATTTAGTATGTCCAAAAATGTTTAAGATCAACCTGATTTCTTTCATTATAAATAATTTTATTCTTCCCTGGCTTAGATATTTTTATTTTTTCTCCATCCAAAAAAATTTTACATAATTATAGGTATACATCCCATTATTAATTTTGCTCAGTATTTAATGAGTCCTATCAATTTATAGAGGCAGATATTTCCAAGTCGAGTATCATTTAAATTTATCTTCTATCATATTATTTTTATTTGCTATAGTCTTTTCCTCAGGATATTTTTTTCCTCTTAAGTTCTATCTCCTTCCCCCAAGCTCTAAAATTACTGTTCTTTTTGTTAATATTTTTTCTTTCTTTTCCTTTAAGTTCTGACAAAGGCTTATATTTGACCTCTACCTCACTGATTCTTTTTTCTGTAATACTACTACTAATCATACTACTTAATGATTTCAATGCTATTTCAAATTCTGTTATGGCATTATTGATTTCTAAGTTCCTTGTGGCTTCTACAGCCATATTTTATAGCTTCTATATTAGCCTTTAATAAGATAATGTCATATTTCACCATTTGTTGTGCTTGGAGTTCATTTTTTCTGGTGTTTTTTGTTTTATTTTATTTTTTTTGTCTCTTTTAGGGCCACACCCATGGCATATGGAGGTTCCCAGGCTAAGGGTAAAATTGGAGCTATAGCCATTGGTCTATGCTGCAGCCACAGCAATGTGGGATCTGAGCCACATCTGCAACCTACACCAGAGCTCATGGCAATGCTGGATCCTTAACCCACTGAGCAAGGCCAGGGATCAAACCTGCAACCTTATGGTTCTTAGTCAGATTTATTATCCACTGAGCCATGATGGGAACTCCTCTGGTTTTTTATTGATGGAAAGAAGCTGATGTTGTCCAAATCAGGCTTTTTTTCCACATTGCATTGTTATTAAATTATTATTTTTATTTGTCAATACTATTTAATTTGCCTTGTTTTATATTCCAGAACTCTTTGTCTTCATGCTTTATCAGTTAACCAGGCTTATACAGATTATTCCTTGCTATACAGTGACTATAAAACAAATATTTTGAATAGTTTCTTTATAATGCCTAGAAATGATACTTTAAACTTTTTCTCAGATCGTACTCCAAAGGACTTGTCTTTTAAGTTCATTCTATCATCAAAATAATCTGAGGGAATTAAAGTATCTATGACTAAGTATGCAAAGTAATGCTGCACAATTCTTCATTGTGCAAAGACAATGAGACAATCTCTATAAGGGCCACATCTAGGTTTTCCTTCTGTTCAAGTGCTTATTCTATGTACATGGTATAAAGCATGTCTCACCTCTTTCCTAGTGTAAATACAGGCCACATCTAGAAAGAAACTTACTCTGAATGTGAAAATCTCTGATGGATTTTAGTTTGGTATGGCTATCCTTGAATTGCTACTTTCAAATAGTATTTGGATAAAGAGAACTCAAAATGGAATGCCTACAGAATTTGCTCTGAAAAAAAAATTTGTGGTTATTTTTGCACATTCTCTATATATTTCAGTTTAACCATGTCAACAATGTTCATTGGTATGATCTTAGATTCCACATTGCAATTAACATTTAAGAAAATATCTCATTAAATTTTAGTATAACAAATAATATCCTAATTATCTAAAAAAGCTAAAAAATTATTATTCCCATTTTCCAACTTCATATCTGATGAGATATTTTCTTTAAATATTTTAACCAAAACAAAAATTTGCAATAGATAAAATACAGAAGCAGATATGAGAATTCAGCTCTCTTTTATCAATCCGGATATAAAACAGATGTAGAAAAATGTTATACAGTGCCACACTTCTCACTAATTCTTATTCTTTGGAAAAGTTATTTCTTATAATAATATGTTAATTATGTACCACATAATTAGGTTTTTTGTATTTTTAATGAATTAAACATTTTAAATGTCTCAAATTTTAGTCAAATATGGCAAATATCAATAGATATAATTCATATAAACCAAAGTTTTTGGGAGTTCTCAACAATTTTAAGAGTGCAAAGAAATTCTGAGACTAAAATATATGAGAACTTCTGCTCTAGCAGAAAATGGATGGACAGATGTTTTCAGTATAATATGAGTGTGAATTGACTCAATGCTGGTTAGCAGTTTTTTTAAGACATCGTCTATTCTTGGTTGTAGGTTTTCCCCTTTCATCATTTTAAATATACTATGCCACTCCCTTCTGGCCTGCAGAGTTTCTGCTGAAAAATCTACTGATAACTTTATGTGGGGGTTCCCTTGTATGTTATTTGTTGCTTTTCATTTGTTGATTTTAATATTTTTACTTTGTCTTTATTTTTTTATCAGTTTGATTAATATGTGTCTCAGCATGCTTCTCTTTGGATTGATACTGCATGAGATTTCTGTGCTTCCTGGACTTGAGTGACTGTTGCCTTTCCCATGTTAGGGAAATTTTCAGCTATAATCTCCTAAAATATTTTCTTAGGCCCTTTCTCCTCTCTTTCTGGTACCCCTACAATGTGAATGTTGGTACATTTAATGTTGTCCCAGAGGTATCTTACAGTGTCCTCATCTCTTTTCATTCTTTTATCTTTATTGTTTTCTGCTTTTCTGGGCTTTCTGTCCTATTCCACTGATATATATTTCTGTTTTTGTGCCAGTGTCATATTATATTTATGACTGTAGTTTTTTAGTATAGTCTGAAGTCAGCTCCATTTTTCTTTCTTAGGATTTCTTTGGCTATTCAGGGTCTTTCATGTTTCCATAAGAATTTAAAAATCTTTTGTGTTGTGAAAAATGCCATTGTTAATTTGTTAAGGATTTCATTCAATCTACCCAAGGTAGATTGCCTTGGGTAATATAGTTATTTTGACAATAGTGACTCTTCCAATCCAATAACATGGTATATCTTTTCCATCTGTTTGTGTCATCTTCAATTTCTTTCATCAGTGTCTTAAAGTTTTCAAAGTACAGATCTTTTGTCTCCTTATATAAGTTTATTCATGGGTATTTTATTCTTTTTCTGCCATGGTAAATGGGTTGCTTCCTTAATTGCTCTTTCTGTTCTTTCATTGCTAGTTTATAGGAATGAGTGAGATTTCTGCGTATTAATTTTATATCCTGAAACTTTACCAAATTCATTGATGAGCTCTAATAGTTTTCTGGTAGCATCTTCTGGATTTTCTATGTATAGTATGTCATCTGCAAACAGTGATGGTTTTAACTACTGTTTCATAATTTGGATCTCTTTTATTTATTTTTCTTATCCGCTTACCATGGCAAGGATTTCCAATCCTATATTGAGTAAAAGTGTTGAGAGTTAGCATCCATGTATTTTTTCTGATCCTAGAGGGGGGGCTTTCACCTTTTCACCACTAGGTATTATGTTAGCTATGGGTTTGTCATATATGGCCTTTATTATATTGAGGTATATTCCCTCTATGCCAACTTTCTGCAGTTTTTAATCATAAATCGATGTTGAATGTTATCAACAGCTTGTTCTTCATTCACTGAGATATGAATATTTCTATCTATGCTTTCTTGTTTTTATTCTTCAATTTAATACAATTTTCCCTCTTTCTTGAAGAAGGCCTGTATTGCCACAAACTCCCCTCCAAGAACTGCTTTTGCTACATCTCAGAGATTTTGTATGGTTCTGTGTCCATTGTAAATTCTATCAAGGTATTTTTAAATTTCCTCTTTAATTTAACCATTTCCCATTAGGTTTCTTTAGTAGCATGTTATTTAGTCTCCATATAATTGGTTTTCTTCTTATTTCTTTTTCTGTGTTTGGTTTGTACTTTGATGCGACTGTGGTGAGAAAACATGCTTGAAATAATTTCTATACTTTTAAGTTCATTAAGGCTTGTTTTGTGCCCTGGTATATAGTCACCCCTAGAGACTGCTCCATGTTCTCTTAAAAAGAATATATATTTGGGGTTTTTTTGGGGGATGCAATGAAATATTAATAAAATATTGAGTCTAACTCTATCATTTAAGACTTCTATTGCCTTACTGAATTTTTGTCCAGAAGATGTGTCCATTGAAGTAAGGTGGCTGTTAAAGTGTCATGTTATTATTATATTACCATCAATTTCTCCCCTTATGTCTATTAGTGTTTGTTGTATGTACTTGAGTGCTCCTATATTGGGTTCATATATTTTGAGGAATGTAATACCTTCTTGTATTGATTTTTTATCAGTATATTGTATCCTTTATCTTATTCATAGCCTTTGCTTTAAAGTCTACTTTGTCTGATATGAATATTTCTATCTATGCTTTCTTGTCATTTCCATTTCTGTGAAATAACTTTTTCCTACTCCTTACCTTCAATCCATATCTGTCCTTTGCCCTAAAGTGGGTCTCTGGTGGGCAGCATATTGTAGGTTCTTGTTTTTTTAATCCAATCTGCTACTCTATGTCTTTTGATAGAAGCATCTAGTCCATTCACATTTAAGGTAATTATTGATAGATATGTATTTATCACCATTTTTTTCCTTTTTACAGCTGCACCTGCAGCATATGTAAGTTCCCAGGCCAGGCATTGAATTGGAGCTGCAGCTGTGGCCTATGCCTCAGCCACAGCAATACTGGATCTGAGCTATATCTGCAACCTTCACCATAGCTCATGGCAATGCTGGATCCTTAACCCACTGAGCAAGGCCAGGTATTGAACCTGCATCCTCAGAGAGACAACATCAGTCCTCAACATGATGAGCCACAATAGGAATTCTTATATCCATTTTAAACCTTGTCTTCCTATTGATTTTTGTATTTCTTCTTTGTTCCTTTCTTTTCTTTTTGTTTTTCTGTTTTTGTTTTGATGGTTTTCTTTTGTATTTTGCTTGTGTTCCCTTTTCTTTGTGCACCTATTGTACTTTTTTTGTGGCTATCCTATTTCTCAAGTGTTTTAACACATACATCTACTTGCTTAAGACTGGTAACAATATACGCTCAAACACATTCAGAAAAAAATCTACATTTTCTTACTCCTTCACTTTTTATGATTTTGATATCCTCTTTTACATCTTTATGTTTATCCTTTTGCTGTTCATTGTGGTTATCATCATTTTCACAGAATTTTTTAAATATGTGTACTGGCTTATTTAAGTGATTTACTTTATAATTGTGATTTTGTCTTTCTATAGATACTTGCTTCTTTTCTATTTAGAGAAGACTTTTCCATATTTCCTTTAGGCAGGTTTAGTATTGCTGTATTATTTCAGTTTTTGCTTGTCTGAGAAATTATCTCCTATTCTAAATGACAGTCTTGCTTGGTTGAGTATTCTAGATTGCAGATTTTTTCCCTTTCAGGACTTTGAATATGTCTCACCTCTCCCTTAAGGCTTGCAACATTTCCATAGAGAAATCAGCTGATAGCCTTATGAGGGCTGCCTTTTAATTAATTCTTTTTTTTTTCTTTGCTGTCTGTAGAATCCTCTCTTTATCTTTCACTTTTTCAATTTTAATTATAATTTGTCTTGGTGTAGGTCTGTTTGGATTCATCTTGTTTGGGAACCCCTGTGCCTCCTATACCTGGATATCTGTTTCCTTCTTTTGGTTTAGGATGGTTTCAACCATAATTTCTTCAGAGACATATTTGAATCCCCTTTCTCTTGCTTCTCCTTCTGGGATCTCTATTGTGCATAAATTGGCATGCCTTGAATTATCCCATAGGTTTCTTATATTGCTTTCACTTTTTTCATTTGACTTTCTATATGCTGTTCTGATTAGGTGGTTTTCATCACTCTATCTTTCACATCATTTATTCATTCTTCTGCCTTATTTAATCTGCCATTCATTGCCTTAGCTCAACTTTTGTCTTGGCAGAGTTTTCTATTTTTCCTGGTTCCTCTTTATAGTTTCTAGTCTCTTTTTACATTAGTCTGCATTTTCATCAATAGCCCTTCTTAATTCTTTCAATGTTTCCATTATCTCCTTTTTGAACTCAATATCTATGAGATTGAAAAGGTCTATTTCATTGTTCTTTTAGGGGAATTCATATGCATTCAGCTGCAAGATGCAGTCAGAGCATACTCAGTTTCATTTGGGGTGTGGCTAAGTTATCTGTACAGGCATTATGGATTCACAGATTACTACCCGTTCTAATGAATCTCCCATTTCAGTGCAAAGTGTTGCCTTTCATGGCTCATGAAGTGGAAAGTGGAGACTATTTGTGACAGAACAGCATTCTCCAATTTGTTATCTCAGGAGGCAAAGCCACTTTTTTTCTACTCCTCAAAATGTTTTCCATGAAGTGACAGCAATCAGGGATATTTTTGGCCAGTGCAATAAGCAAGTAAACTAATCCATAAAACTAGGCTGTGGTATGAACATGTAGGTCAATCTTTCCACTTGATTAACACTGTCATCAAAAATATATAAATCACACTTTCCATCAAAGTCATGGTTATTCTATGCCATTCAAATTCTGCTGCATAAAAGACACCTTTTTTTGTGTGATTTCATTACAGATTTAGGAGATCCCAAAGGACATACTTATGAGATATTACCACAATTGACTAGATTTTACTTTAGAATTAAAAAATATGTATGTCACCTAGAACTTAAAATCACATAGGCATGTTCTCTCAGTCTTGGTGTCAACAACAATCTGGCCATATGGAACTCTTAGCAATGAATCTATCGATGTTCTGGACTGAAGATAAGATAGCCTGAACTATTCTCATGATATTATTATTAGCACCAATATTATTAAGAAACACAACTTCTACCTGTAAGCATGTAATACTTAACTTTATGTCTTTACATAGGAGTTAGCTTGTAGCAGAGACAGGGACACTAGTCAAGTGAGGTGCAGTTTAAGCATCCTAAGGTTGCTACATGTCAAGATAGGATTTGAAAACCAACTGGTTGAGAAGTAAAGTAGGAAATCAGTTATTCTTAGTCATACGAGAAAGAGTTCTTTAAAGCATGCAAGTCAAGTGAGTTGATTGCTATAAGATGCAGTGGTGCCTTCAAGGTGCAATATACCTGGACAAGGTAAGAAAATCAAGTTAACTCATGAGGCAATGTAGACTGCAAAGTAATGTAAAAAATGCCCTGGCCAGGAATTTAAGTATACTCTGCAGAGATAAGTTAGAAACACTTGAAGGCCTAAGCAAATTAGAAGTAATGGAATTCTAAATAGATAAACTAAGATCAAATTGCTACAAAGTATTTAACAAGATGGTGTTGCTACACAAACATTAAAAAATTGGTGTCTGAATTGTCAGAAAGAGAAGGAACTTATAACAAGGTTTTGAAGCATGGACTTTTGAGGAAAATAACACAGAAGCTGAAGTACCATTTTCTCCAAATAATATCAAGAATACATGATATCTTCAGGTTAACTTTGATCACGTAGTTGAGGTAGTATTTCTCATATCCTCCACTGTAAAATTACTCTTTTCCCCTGCTTTCCTATTGTACCCTTTGGAAGAAAATCACTAAGTGACATTCAAAGGGTGGAGAGTTAAACCTTGAGAGTACAGTATCTACATAAATTATTTGGAATTCTTCTGCACAGATTTGTCTATTCTCTCCATTTATTTACTTCTTAAATCATTTATTTATATCTGTATAGACATTTATTTTATACTTTGGATTATAATCTGATGCTTATTTTAATTTTTACCCAATATTTATTTTATTATAGCTTTGGCCACTGGACACTCTTTCAGATGGCTCTGATGTCCTTTATGCATACCTTCCATTGCTCTGTGTGTTTGTGTGTGAGACAGAGAGAGAGAGAGAGTACATGCATGCGAGAGAGAGCGTGCTTAGCTTTTCCTTACTTTCTGTTACTCCAGGTTCATCTCATATATTCCCTTTTCCATCCCTAGCAACAGCCATTTCTCTAAGAAGCCCTGGTTCTTTTTATTGGAAAATGTATTATAGTATTAGAACTCAAGATCTGGGTATAGGATGTGTTCCTTGCTACAAGGGTTTTACTTCTAGGCCTTCAAAACTGACAGAACAAGGAAATATGTACATTTAATAACCTTTGTATATATACACAGCTATAAATATTCCTTAATGCAATTTTATATGTTGACATTAAGCTAAACATGAGTTTATACTGATATCTCCAACTTTAATTCTTTACTACATGGATCATCTAGCCTACTCCCTTGCTTATCTGTAAACTCTCACTTCAACAATGAGAAACATGGCTCCCATCATCTGCCATCCATTTCCTTATTTGTTCACTGCAGTAATATGTTGTTATGGACTGAATGTTTGTGTATCCTTACAATTCATATGTTGAATTCCTAACCCCACAATGTGATAGGGTATTAGGACCACAATGTGATAGGGTATTAGGAGGTAGGCCCTTTGGGAGTTAATTAGGTCGTAGAGGTAGAAACCTTATTAATGAAATTAGAACCTTTATAAGAAGAGATAAGAAAGAGCTTGCTTCCTTTCCATTTGGTCTCTGCCATGTGTGGAAGCATTAAGACAGCCATATGCATACCAGGAAGTGGGTTCACACCAGACACCATATCTGCCAGCACTGTGATCTTGGATTTCCTAGCCTCCAGAACTGTGAGAAATAATTGCTTCTTGTTTAAGGCACCAGATCTCTGATAATCTGCTATAGCAGCCTGAACTGACTGAGACACATGCATAGGAGTTTTGGAATTGTTAACTAATAAGTATAAGAGATAACATTGTCAACTAGGATACAGTGTTTAACTTTGTACTCATTTACAAAGTTGCTTAGGTTAGAAGCTTTTTCTTCACTCTCTTCATGTGGAAATATAGTCAAATACATGTAATTATATATATGTGTGTATAACATAGCAATTATATCTTAATATATAATTAAGTATAACTATATACACACACACACACACACACATATATATATATTATAGTTAAATTCCATTGTCACAGTTTGCATGCCATCCTGGGATCCCCAACCTCCTAAATATTTTTTTATTTGTATACATTATCACTCTTTTGACTATAAAGTTTTAAGGGTTTTGACAAATAGTGTCTTATAGCCAACATCACAGTACCATATAGAACAATTTCCTCTTGCTAAAAATGGTTACTTTATATTTCATATGTTCAACCTTCACCTTTCTCCAAGCCTCTGACAACTGATCTATTTTTCATCTCTATATTTTTGCCCTTTTCAAAGTGGCATGTGAAAGAAATCATACAGTATGTAGCCCTTTAAAATGACGTTCTTTCTGTTAGCAATATACATTTAAGATTCATCCATTTTTTGTTGTGGCTTGAGAGCTCATCACTTTTTATGACTGAATAGTATTCAATTGTAGGTATGACCATAGTTTGTTTATCCATTCACATGTTTAAGGACATCTTGGTTGCTTAAAATTATTGGCAATAGTGAATAAAGCTTCTATAAACATTTATGCACAGCTTCTCTTGTGGACAAACCTTATAAAACCAGCTAGATAAATACCTAGGACTGTGATTGCAAGATTATATATTAACACTGTATTTAGCTTTATACAAATCTGTCATACTGTCTTCAAATGTGGCTGTACCATTTTTCTTTTTCTCCAGCAATCTATGAGAGTTCTTACTGCCAATATTCTTACCAGCAATTAACATTGTAAGCTGTTTTAATCATAGTAGTAGGTATGTAGTGATACCCCCATTGTTGTTTTAATTTGGATTTAGTTAATAACAACTCCTATTGAGCTCCTTTACACATGCTTATATGCCATCTGTACACTTTATTTGGTAAACTGTTAAGATCTTTTGGTCATTTTTTAATCATTTGTAATTTTATTTCAATATTTTGTGTACATTTTATATGCAAATCCTTCATCTGATATGTGATTTGTAGACAATTCCTCCCACTTTGTAACTTGTCTTTTCTTTCTCTCATCAGAATCCTTGGCATATTAAAAAAAGTTTAATTTAAATACAATTAAACTTTTTTCTGTCATATATTGTTTTTGTTGTACCTAAAACTCATCAACAAAGTAACACCACAAAGATTTTTTTCCTATATTCTGGAAATTTTAGAGTTTTGCATTTTACATTTATGTTTATGATCCCTTTTGAGTAAATTATTGTAGGAGATGTAACCTCTTTATCTAGGTTTATTTCATTTCAATTTATTAGTTTATTTCATTTTATTTGCAAATGGATGTCCAATTTTACAGCAACCTTTACTGAAATGACCATTCATTCTCCTTTCAGTTGCCTTTGCAGCATTGTAAAAAAATAAGTGCAATATATTTGTGTGGATCTATTCCTTGGGATCTCTGTTCTCTTCCATCATTTATTTCTAACATAATGTTTAATAGCAATGGTGAGAAAGGACATACTTTCTTTGTTCCTAATCTTAAAGAGAATGTGTGAAGGCTCTCATCATTAAATAACATATTAGCTGTAGGGTGTTTGTAGATATACTTTATCATGCTGAGGAAATTCTTTTCTGTAGTTTATTTAGAGTTAGTTTTTGTAGAGCATTACCATGAATTCCCATATAATTTTGAAATAAATCTAAGACATTATTGAACCTATATAAAGTAATGACTTTAATAATCATGGCCATAACATAACCCATTATGACACCTGAAATTAAAAATTCCTCAGTATCATCAAATATACAGGCAATATTTAAATTTCCAATTGTCTTATAAGTGTCATGTTTTTGACAGTTTAAATTAAGACCAAGTGACTCCTCACATTGTGATTACATGATGTACCTTTTAAGCTTCTTAATCTCTGATTATTTCCTAATAACTGCTCCAATTTCCTTCAAATTTAAGAAACTAGTTGTTTGTATAGATTTTTCACATTCTGAATTTTGCTAATTGCATCCCCATGTCATCATTTAGGTTTTACTCAGTTCTCTGTATTTGATGTAAACTGTACTAGATCTCAAAACTACCAGATTGAGATTAATTTTTTGGAAGACTATTTTAAGAGGTGTTTGTGTGTTTGCCACCAGAAGGCAAAAAATTTGTCTTTTTGAATTGTTAGCAGATCAATGACTTGACTCATTCATTCATTAAGAGTTGCAATATGGTGATATTCTAATTCTTTTTCTCCTTCTTTATTCCTTCACTTGAATACTACTCTAAAGGTAAAATCTCCTTCACCTGTCTCGTTGTGAATCACAGAAATAAGATGGTCCTCTAAACCCCAAGTTTGGTTTAGATGTCAAGACTGATGATGCCACAAATATACTAAGAGGGTAAGAAAAGTATTTCTCACATAATAAGGCTCTCTAGAGAGAACATAGTATTCTCCGAAGAAGAACTAAGAATGCTTGATGAGCAGAGAAAGGAATCTGGCTTGGAGATTTGTTATGGTTAGTGGATAGGGCTGGAGTGTGTTCCTGAACATGAACAGTGGTTGGTGTGATTTGGACTTTCCACTGGCACAAAAGAGGAAGGGCCCCTTTTTTTTTAATGAACTTATTTATGGTACAGAAAGAAGGAGGGGTAGAGTTTAAAAGCTGTGTGTTTACATTATATTCTGGGGAGGGTTTTTTCCCTACTCTGGTCATATTTACATATATAAGTTTCTTCCTTTAAAGAGTCTGACATCAGTATTGTCAGAGTTAAGGCCACCTCCATGGCAAAAGTTGCTTTAAAATTTTATTTATTTACATTTATTATAATAGACTTTATTTTTTAGAGCTATTTAAAATTGAGCAGGAGTTACCATTGTGATTCAGCAGGTTGAGAACCCAACTAGTATCCATGAGGATGTGGGTTCAATCCCTGGCTTCACTCAGTGGGTTAAGGATCAGGCATTGCCATAAGCTGAGGGCTAGGTTGCAGAAGTAGTTCAGATCCCACATTTCTCTGGCTGTGGCATAGGCTGGCAGCTGCAGCTCCAATTGGACCCCTAGCCCAGGAACTTCCATATGCCACAGGTATGGCCCTAAAAATAATAAATAAGAATTTTCAAATAATAAAAATTGAACAGAAGTTACAGCGATTTCCTGAATATCCCATTCACCCACATATGTATAACATCTCTCATTACCAACATGTCCCACCAGAGTGGCATATTAGAATTGATGAACATATAATGATACACAATCATCACGCAGAGCCCAAAATTTATATTAGGTTCTACTCTTAGAATTGTGCACTCTATAGGTTTGGACAATGGCATGTATTCCCCATAGGAGTATCAAACAGATTAGTTTCACTGCTCTAAAAATCCTTTTCTCTGACTGTTCATCCTTCCCTCCTCCCTAACCCTCAGCAACCACTGATCATTTTACTGTCTCCATAGTTTTGCCTTTTCTATAATGTCATATAGTTGGAATCATACAGTATATATAGCTTTTTCAGATTGACTTTTTGTTTCCATTTTTTAATTTTTTTATTTTTCCCATTATAGTTAGTTTATAGTGTTCTGTCAATTTCTACTGCACAGCAAAATGACCCAGTCATGCACACACACACACACACACACACATATTTATATACATATTCTTTTTCTCACATTATCCTTCATCATGTTCCATCACAAGTGGCTAGATATAGTTCTCTGTGCTATACAGCAGGATCTCATTGCTTATCCACTCAAATGCATCTATTAACCCTAAACTCCCAGTCCATCCCACTCCCTCCCCCTCTCCTTGGCAACCACAAGTCTGTTCTTCAAGTCCATGAGTTTCTTTTCTGTGGAAAGGTTCATTTGTGCCATATGTTAGATTCCAGATATGTGATATCATATGGTATTTGTCTTTCTCTTTCTGACTTACTTCACTTAGTATGAGAGTCTTTATTTGCATTCATGTTGTTACAAATGGCATTATTTTGTTCTTTTTTATTGCTGAATAGTATTCTATTGTGTATATATATTCACATCTTCTTATAACACTTCTTTTACTTAGTAATATGTAATTGTTTCCTCCATGTCTTTTCAAGGCTGAATAGCTCATTTATTTATTTTTTAATCATTTATTAATATAGTTTTTTCTACTGTACAGTATGGTGACCCAGTTACACATACATGTATACATTCTTTTTTCTCACATTACTTGTTCCATCATAATTGACTAGACAGAGTTCCCAGTGCTACACAGCAGGATCCCATTGCATAGCTCATTTATTTTTAGTGCTGGATAATAGTCCATTGTCTAGATATATCACATCTTATTTATCCACTAACCTACTAAGGGACATCTAAGTTGCTTTCAAGTTTATGCAGTTATAAATAAAGCTACTTTAAATAGCCAGGTATGTTGACATGTTTTTAATTTGTTTAAATACCAGAGAGAATGATTGCTAGATCATATGGTTAGAGTATGTTTAGTTTTATAAGAAACTATCAAACTGCCCTCCAAAGTCTGTACCATTTTAAATTCCCATCAGCAATGAATAAGAGTTCCTTTTGCTCCTAATCTTTATGAACATTTTCCACTGTCAAATTTCTGGCATATTAGTCATCTGCTAGGTGTGTAGTAGCATCAAATTTTTGTTTTAATTTGCATTTACCACCTTTTCATATGGTCGTCATTTGAATATCTTCTTTGGTGAAGTGTCTGTTAAGGACTTTGGCCCATTATTTAATCAGGTTGTTCATTTTATTATTGTTGAGTTTTAAGACTGTATATTTTGAATAACAGCTCTTTATCAGGCATGTCTTTGAAAATATTTTCTCCAATCTGTGCATTGACTTTTCATTCTCTTGACATTGTCTTTTGCAGAGCACAGAATTTTTTTAATTAAGTGCAATGATTAATTATTTCTTTTATGGATTGAGCTGTTTTAGTATAATACTAAAAAGTCATTTTAAAAGCCAAGGATGAGTTCCCATGTGGCTCAGCAGGTTATGGACCTGATGTAGTCTCTGTAAGGATGTGGGCTCAATCCCTGGCTTCTAGCATGGGAAATTCCATATGCCACAGGTGTGGCCATAAAAAGAAGAAAATAATAATAAAAAATAAAAGACCAAGGTCATCTAGATTTATTTTCCAGGAATTTCATAATTTTGGGTTTTACATTTAGATATATAATCCATTTTGAGTTCATTTTTGTGAAAGGTTTGTGGTCTGTGTCCAGACTCTTTTTTTATTTTTCGCATGTGGATATCCATTTGTTTTAGTACCATTTATTGAAAAAAAACTATTTTTGATTCATTGTATTGCCTTTTCTCTTTTGTCAAAAAGCAATTGACTATTCTTATAGAGGTCTATTTCTGGGTTCTCTATTTTGTCCCCCTGACCTATTTGTCTATTCTCTCACCAATCCTACACTATCTTGAATATTGTAGCTTTATAGTAAGTCTTGAAGTCGGTAGTGTTAGTATTCCAACTTTGTTCTTTTATTTCAATGTTGTATTCACTACTCGTAACCTTTTGCCACTTCATATAAACCTTAGAATCTATTTTTCAATATGCACAGAATAACTTGTTTGGAGTTGGGTTAGGTTTGCATTGAATGTATAGATCAAGTTGGGAAGAATTGATTTCTTTACAGTATTATCTTCCTATCCATGAACATGGAATATTTTTCATTTATTTTTTCTTTTATTTCATCATAAGAGTTTTTATTGTTTCTTTCATATAGCTCTTATATTTTATTAGACTTACATCTAAATATTTAAAATTTGGGGTGATAATGTAAATGGTATTGTGTTTTTAATTTCAAATTCCACTTGTTCATTGCTGGTATATACGAAATTATCTTAGCCTGTAGGACAGCTATAGCAGAATATTACAGACTTGATGGCTTATAAAAACCAGAAATTCATTTCTCATAGCTCTAGATACTGGAAGTCCAAGATCGTGGTGCCAGCCTTCCATGATGAGGGTGAGGGCCCTCTCTGGTTTGCAAACTTCTTGTTATAGCCTTACATGGCCGAAGGGACAAGCAAACTATGTGGAGCCTTATTTTTAAGACACCAATCTCATTCATGACAGCTCTGTCCTTATGACCTAATCACCTCCAAAAGCCCCCACCTCCTAATACCATTACCTTAGAGGTTGGAATTTGGATATGTGAGTTTTGGTAGAATATAAACATTCACACCATGACAGAAAGTGTTTGACTTTTGTCTATTAACCTAGTATTATGCAACCTTGCTATACTTTCTTATTAGTTTCAGGATTTTTTTGGTCAATTCTTTAGATTTTCTACATAAATTATCATATCACCTGTAAAGACAGCATTATTTCTTTCTCATTTTTGTACCTTTTATTCCCTCTTCTTGTCTTATTGTATTAGCTGGGACTTCAGTATGATGTTGAAAAGAAATGGTGAAAGGAGACATTCTTGCCTTTTTCCTGATCTTAATGGGAAAGAAAAAAAGTTTCTCACCATTGTGTTCTGAGAGCAAACATTGCATGATTTCTATTCTTTTAAATATGCTAAAGTGTTCTGTAGCCCATAATGTGTTATATTTTGGCGTCTGTTCCATTGAACTCAAAAAGAACATGTATGGTTGGAAGAAATAGTCTATAGATGACAGATTCAGTTGATTGATGGTGCTGTTGAGTTCAACTGAGTCCTTACATATGCCTCCATTTCCGACAGAGGGGTATGAAATTCTCCAAATAGTGTATTCATATATTTCTCCTTATAGTTTTATCAGTGTTTGCCTCTTATATTTAGATTCTCTGTTTTTAAGTGCGTATATGTTAGATTGTTTACATATTCTTGGTGAATTGACCCAATTATCATTATATAATGCCTCTCCTTATTCCCAAAATTTTCCTTTCTTTGAAGCCTGAAGTGTCTCAAAGTAATATAGCTACCTCTGCTTTCTTTTAATTAGTGTCATTATGGTATATATTTATGCATTTACTTTTACTCTATATGTGTCTTTATATTTAAAATGGTATTCTTGTAGACATAATTGAGTCTTATTTTTTACTCACTCTGTCTCTTTGATTTCAGTAGTTTATTGCGACCATTGATGTGAAAAGTGATTCTTTCTGTACTTGGATTAATATTTACCATGAATGTTACTGTTCTCTATTTGCTGACCTTGTTCTTTGTTCCTATCTTTGTCTTACACTTTTTCTGCCTTTTGTGGTATTAACTAAGCATTTTATATTAATCCATTTTCCCTTTCTTAGTGTATTATTTATACTTATTTTTTTAAACTTATTTTAGAAGATTATCTTTTCATCTGTTGATTACTTCCTTTGCTGTGCAGAAGCCTTTTAGTTTGGTGCAATAACTTGTCTACTTTTGATTTTGTTGTCTGTGTTGTTGGGGCTATGTTCAAGAAAATCATTGCCCAGACCACTGTCAAAAATGTTTCTCCAATATGTTTTCTTTTATTAATTTTATGGTTTCAGGTCTTAAGCTTAAATCTTCAATCTATTTTGAGTTAATTTTTGCATATGTTGTGAGATAATGATACACTTTCACAATTCTACAATGGTTATCCAGTTTTCCCAGTTCCATTTATTGAAGAAACTATCATTTCCCCAAGAATGCAATTGTGTCTTCTTTTCAAAGATCAGTGGACCATAAATGAGTGGGTTTATTTCTGGGCTCTAAATTCTTTTCCTTTGGTCTATATGGTTTGTTTTTTTGTTTGTTTTGCTTTTTTTTTGACAGATGCCTCCTATTTTGTTTTTCTTTCTTATCAATTATTTTTATTTTTCTCTATGTATGTATTTTTTCTACTGCACAGTATGGTGACCCAGTTACACATACATGTATACATTCTTTTTTCCATCATAATTGACTAGACAGAGTTCCCAGTGCTACACAGCAGGATCCCATTGCTAATCCATCCCAAAGGCAACATTCTGCGTCTATTTACCCCAAGCTCCCAGCGCCTCCTACTCACTTGCTTTCCCCCTTGGCAACCACAAGTCTATTCTCCAAGTCCATAATTTTCTTGTCTGTGGAAAGGTTCCTTTGTGCCATATGTTAGATTCCAGATATAAATGATATCATATGGTATTTATCTGTGTCTTTCTGACTGACTTCACTCAGGATGAGAGTCTCTAGTTCCATCCATGTTGGTGCAAATGGCATTATTTTGTTCTTTTTTATGGATGAGTAGTATTCCATTGTGTATATGTACCACATCTTCCTGATCCAGTCATCTATCAGACAAGCAAAAGAAATAAAAGGCATCCAAATAGGAAGAGAAGAGGTAAAACTGTCACGTTACATGATACTATATATAGAAAACCCTAAGGACTCAACCCAAAAACTACTTGAACTGATTAATAAATTCAGCAAAGTAGCAGGATATAAGATTAACATTCAGAAATCAGTCACATTTCTGTATACTAACAATGAAATATTAGAAAAGGAATACAGAAATACAATACCTTTTAAAATTGCACCCCAAAAATCAAATACCTGGGAATATACCTGACCAAGGAAGTTAAAGACTTATATGCTGATAACTATAAAACATTAATCAAGGAAATTAAAGAGGATTCAAAGAAATGGAAAGCTATTCCATGCTCCTGGGTTGGAAAACTAATATTGTAAAAATGGCCATACTACCCAAAGCAATCTACAGATTCGATACAATTCCTATCAAATTACCCATGACATTTTTGTTTGTTTTTTGTTTTTTTTCTTTTTTTTTTTCCATGACATTTTTCACAGAACTAGAACAAACAATCCAAAAATTTATATGGAACCACAAAAGACCCAGAATTGCCAAAGCAATACTGAAGAATAAAAACCAAGCAGGAGGCATCTTTCTCCCAGACTTCAGGCAATGTTACAAAGCCACAGTAATCAAGACAGTATGGTATTGGTACCAAAACAGACAGACAGACCAGTGGAGCAGAATAGAGAACCCAGAAATAAACCCTGACACCTTTGGTCTATTTTGTTTTTCTTGATCAAGATTGCTTTGGCTATTTGGGGCATTTTGTAGTAACATGACTTTTAGGATTGTTTTATCTGTTTCTGCAAAAAAAAATGCCATTGTGATTTTGATGAAGATTGCATAAGTATCTGTAGACTGCTTTGGGTAATACAGGATTTTAATAATATTAATTCTTCTGATTCATAAACATGGGATATTTTTTCATTCATTTCTGTCTTTATTTCATCTATGTTTTTCATAGTGTACAGATATTTTGATTGTATTGTAAATGGTATGTTATTAAGGACATCTATCAGCTTGGTTTTTAGCATGGCTTTTGCTGGGTCTATGGGTAAGTCTCTGGGCAGGCATGACTGCCTCTGAACCATGGGAGAACCGGGCTGGAGGTAGATCATGGGACTTCTGAGGAACCACAGCTGATCTGAGATCAGCAGGCCTGTTTTGGGGCTGCCTATAGGTGTGCCTTCTGTCAGGTCCTTGGGTGTGCCTTGGGACAGCAGTAGAGCTGGAACCAGGCATGGGACTGCTTCAGGGATCACATTTGAATCCAAGGTTGGCAGTTTTGTTACTAAGGCATTGATGGGCATGGTTCTTCCCATATCCTGTGGTAGAAGGGGTGGGTGGCAGGACTAAAAGCAAGTCATGCTATATCTGAGTCCACAAAGTGGATGGAGTTGCTTCTTGTCTGAAGCTGGGAACAGGGTTGGTGAGCCTCCACTGTTGAACAGGCCTGGTTTCTCAAAGCAGCCCCCATTGGTTGTGAGTTCTATTAGGGTTTTGCAACCTCATTCTTGGATCCCAAAACTCCCACCCAGGGACTTTTGACAATGGATGACTGCCCAGTATATCTTTCTGTGGGAGGATATGAGCTGGGGATCTCTTCTACTAGCTTGTTCACATCACTCAATTCTTCCCCTATCAACTTGCAATGCCTTTTTGTCATATATCAAGTATTCATATGTGCGGGTCCATTCATGGAATTTCTATTCTTTCCAATTGTTATTTTTTACTCATGCCAATACTACTGTCTTAGTCCATTTGGGCCACTATTATAAAATATTATAGACTGGATGGCTTATAAAAAGCCAATGTTTATTTCACACAATTTGGGAGGATGGGAAGTCCAAGATCAAGCAGGTTCAGTGTCTGGTGAGAGCTTGCTTCCTGGTTCATAGACAGCCATCTTCTCTCTGTGTTCTCATATAACAGAAGTTGACAAGGGAATTCTCTGTGGTCTCTTTTATAAAGGCAGTCCCTTTTATGAGTGCTGCACCCTCATGATCTGATCACCTCCCAAAGGTCCCATCACACTAGAGATTAGGTTTCAGTATATGAATTTGTGGAGGTGGACACAAACATTCAGTCTATAGCAACCACACTGAGTTAATCATTTTT
Organism: Phacochoerus africanus; assembly: GCF_016906955.1. NCBI lineage: Eukaryota > Metazoa > Chordata > Mammalia > Artiodactyla > Suidae > Phacochoerus > Phacochoerus africanus. The sequence continues at coordinate 104,321,637 of NC_062560.1, read as the reverse complement.
ATTTTTTAATTTACTTATTTACTTTTTAATTAAAGTATAGTTGATTTACAATATTGTGCCAATTTCTACTACAGCAAAGTGACCCAGTTATATATATATATATATATATATATATATATATATATATATATATATATATATATATATAACTTTTCATATATATATATATAATATTCTTTTCCATCATGGTCTATACTAGCAGATTGGATATAGTTCCATATGCTATAGAGTAGGACTTTGTTGTTTATCCATTCTAAATGTGATAGTTTGTATCTACTAACCCCAAACTCTCAGTCCATCCCACTCCCTCCCCAGTAGCCCTTGGCAACCATAAGTCTGTTATCTATGTCTGTGAGTTTGTTTCTGTTTTATAGATAGGTTCATTTGTGCCATATTTAAGATTTCACATATAAGTGATATAATATGGTATTTGTCTTCTCTTTATGACTTACTTTACTTAGTATGATAATCTTTAGTTGCATCCATATTGCTGCAAATGGCATTATTTCACTGCTTTGTCTTTTTTTTTCTACAGCATGGTGATCCATTTACACATACATGTATACATGTATTTCATTGCTTTTTAAGGCTGAGTATTAGTCCACTATATATATGTACCACATCTTCTTAATCCATTCATCTGTTTAGGTTGTTTCCATGTCTTGGCTACTGTGAATAGTGCTGCTATGAACATTAGAGAGTATGTATCTTTTTGAATTGTTTTGTTCAAATATATGCCCAGGAGTGGGATTGCTGAATCATATGGTAATTCTAGTTTCAGTTTTCTGAGGAATCTCCATACTGTTTTCCATAGTGCTTACACTAACTTACATTCCCACCAACAGTGTAGAAGGGTTCCCTTTTCTCCACAACTTCTCTGGCATTTATTTGTAGACTTATAAATGATGGCTGTTTTGACCAGTGAGAGGTCATTGTAGTAGTGATTTGCATATCTCTAATAATTAATGATGTTGATGTTGAGGATCTTTTCATGTGCCTACTGGACATGTATATATCTTATTTGAAGAAATATCTATTTGGATCATCTGCCCATTTTTCGATTGTTTTTTGTTGTTGTTGTTGTTATTGAGCTGTATGAGCTGTTTGTATATTTTGGAGGTTAAGCCTTTGTCGGTTGGATCATTTGCAAATATTTTCTCCCATTCTGTAGGTTGTCTTTTCATTTGTTTATGGTTCCCTTTGCTGTTCAAAAGCTTGTTAAGTTTGATTAGTTCTCATTTCTTTATTTTTATTTATCTTGCCTTGGGAGATTGATCTAATAAAACATCTGTAAAGTTTATATCAGAGAATGTTTTGCTAGTGTTCTCTTCTAGGAGTTTTATAGTGTCATGTCTCATGTTTTAGTCTTCAAGCCATTTTGAGTTTATTCTTCTGCATGGTGTGAAGGTGTGTTCTAATTTCAATTTACATCAGCTGTCCAATTTTCCTAGCATCACTTGCTGAAATGACTTTTTTTTCCCATTTTATATTCTTCCCTCCTTTGTGGAAGATTAATTGACTATAGGTGTGTGGATTTATTTATGGGCTCTCTCCTCCATTACATTGATATATAGGTCTGTTTTTTGTACCAATACCACACTGTTTTGATTACTATAATTTGATAGTACTGACTGAGGTCTGGGAGAGTTGTCCTTTCTGCTTTGTTTTTTTCCCTCAGGATTGCTTTGGGAATTCTGGGTCTTTTATGGTTCCGTATATATTTTTGGATTATTTGTTCTAGTTCTGTGAAAAAATGTAATAGGTAATTTTATATGGATTGCATTAAAGCTATAGATTGCTTTTGGTAGTGCCATTTTAATAATATTCTTCCAATCCAAGAGCATGGGCTATCTTTCAATTCTTTGAATCCACTTTAATTTGCTTTTTTGGTGTTTTATAGTTCTCAGAATATGTCTTTCGCCTCCTTGATCAGGTTTATTCCTAGGGGTTTTTTTGGATGCAATTTTAAAAGGTATTGTCTTTTTATATTCCCCTTCTGCTATTTCATTTTTAGTATACAGAAATGCAACTTATTTCCAAATGATAATCTTGTATCCTTCTACTTTGCTGAATTTTTATCAGATCTAGTAATCATTCTAATTTTTTTAATTTTTAGAAGCCTAATTAGTTCTTCCTCATCAAATAATATCTGTTTTTTTGACACACTGAATATACACATGAATTTGCAAATAAATTTTTCAAGCTCGTGAAATTTTCTTTCGGGACTTTGAGATTGGCATTGACATTACATCTAGAGATTGATTTTGCTATTATTTACATTCCAATCTATAAATGTGACATAATGCTCAGTTTATTTAAGTTTATCTTAATATCTCTTTATAACTTATTTTTCTAATTTTTCTATAAAAATCTTACATAGCCTTTAGAAGGTTTATTCCTAAGCATTATACATTTTGAGGCTACAGTAAATTTTCTCTCTTAAAATTTTCATTTTCCAGTGATTTTTGCTGGGATATAGAAAATATTTTTTTTTGTCTTCTTTTAGGGCCACATCCATGGCATATGGACACTCCCAGGCTAGGGGTAAAATTGGAGCTGTAACCTCTGACCTACACCACAGCTCACCACAATGCCAGATCCTTAACCCACTGAGTGAGGCCAGAGATCAAACCTGTACCCTCATGGATGCTAGTCAGATTCATTTCCACTGAGCCACGATAGGAACTCTGGAAATAATTTTTAGATGTTGATTTTAAATCAAGCAATCTTGATAAACACTCTTATTAACTATAGTATTTTATCTTGGATTCTTTTATTGTTTATATTTAAGTATTAATAACTGAAAATAATGGTAATTTTACTTGTTCATTTTATTAATCCTTAATATTTTATTTTTCTTGCCTTATTCTTCTGGCTAAGGACTAGCAGTAAAATGCAGAATGGAAAAGGTGATTAGACTTTATAGAAATATATCTAAAATAGAGAAAGTTTTGTTTTTCATTGAGAAATCACGTATCTATAGTTACAAGTGAAGAAAAAGCTCATATCTATATTTTTCTGCTTGGCAGTCCTAGCTTCATGTGACAGCTGCTACTGTCTGACCAGTGATAATAAAATCTGTTGTATATCCCTTCTCCTGCCATCTATTTTTGTGCTCCTTTGGTTATGTTAGGGGAGGAAAAAAAGCAGCTTTGCAAGAGGACATATGTTCACTAAACTGTGGCCAATTTGGATAATCTCTAGTGTGACTTTTTACCCTAGGCAGACAAGGTTTTCACCACAATCAAGTTCTGCTTTCTGTAGAAGTAATCCTGTATTCTCAGAGTTCACAGAAGTCTAGTGTACATTTCTAAATTTTAAGTAGCACAAGATTAGTTTTTTTAATGTGGGCAATAATACATACAAGTAAAGTTAAATGGTATAAAGAGGTTATTGACTGGTTATGTATGCATATTTATTTTTAGTTTTTCTTAATATTTTAGCTTAACAACAATTGACTGGTTAAAAAACATGCAAAATACACTCAACTACTAAGTGTATTTTTCTTTTTATTTTTCCTAACTAAATTTTTGAAATACATTTTTTCCAAAATATAGGATCTGTTCACATGAAGTAGTTGGGAAGAAGCATTGTTAAATTTTGAAGGGGATATGGCGAATAAAGTTTATGATTTTAAATTGCTTGTTTTCTTTTTGCCCTCCACTCTTGACTATTCCCTTGTTTACCCCAGTGGTCCCCCTCTTTCTCTAACAGCAAACCTTCAACTGTGAACATGTTTACTATTGGAGGGATGGCAAATTACCCGCACAAGGAAGTTTGCTAACCTTTCCTGTATCCATGTCAGATACAAATTAATCATGATAGCCTTTTCTAATGAGCAATGACACAGCTGAAGATTATTTTTCAGCATGGCACTCCAAGTGGTCAATCGATCAAATCTGCATTGGAGATGGAACATATGTATAATAGCATAAAACAGACCAGAACTATCCTGGAGCTGAGATGTATTTTTGGCCATAAGGTAAGAACTTGCTCTTTCTTCCATACAGGTCTGGCCCATTGCCTCTAGGCCATTATGCCTAAAAAGTATAGACCATTAATTTTTAACCACTATAATCCTGAGGTCCTCAAATTCAAATTTTATTAATAATCATATACACCCAACTGCATTATAAATGTGTTTTGGAAAAGGGTGACATACAGAAGCTTTCTAAATTTTGAGGGAGAAGCCAGTGTAATTTAGGAGTATATTGGTTTTTATCATAATGCTTTTATACATTGCTCAACAATTCTCAGTGAAAGATTTCCAGGAAACATTAGAATAATAAGTGAATAGAATTTTCTGTGTGTTCATCTTCTAGGCAGCTGGAAGCAGGTGTCTCACTGTCTGATTCAATGCTAAGTGGGGCAGGAGGAGGGATTGGGAAAAAAACTTTAGTTCTAGGGCTTCAAAGAAATTTCCAATGGCTGCAATGAGTAATATAGAAAGCCATAATTATTTCTGAATACTTTGCCTTTACGATGATGTTTTGGTAAATAATTAGCCTGTAATGGCCTTGCTAATTTCTGACATCTGTTACCTCAAATCTGCTGATTTTACTTTTTAAAATAGCAAAGAATATTCTTGAAACATTGCAAAATTGAATGCAGAGATATTCCAAGTACTGATTTGGAAAGAGACTTGGTGTATCTTTCCCAAGATTTTAAAATGCAATGATCTCTCATAATCAGAAAAAGAAGACAAACAGAAATATGCAGAGGTTAGCAATTGTCTATAAAATATCTTCTCTTTGTACATCATATTTTACAGAGAACATGGTGCCTGACAAAGATTGTGGGAAGAAAAGTTATATGAGAAGTTCTCTAACGTAAGAACTGTGCTACCAAGTTAACTAATTAATACAATAATTAAAGCCTATGCTTTTCATCTATAAAATGTGAATTTTTAAAATTTTTTAATTGACAGTCTTAAAAGATATATTTTAAGTGCATTATAAGCCACAATATGCCTATTATAGTTGCTGATCTGTAAGGAAGAAGTCAAGAGTATAGGACGTCTAAACAAAACATAATTGACCCCTGTCCTTGGAACCCAGGTCAACATTTACTTGGTCCAGAGATCCTTTTTGAATTAACTGCATGTCACTGAGTAAAGTTTAATGTTAAAACCTATTTCTTATAATATATAAGAAATATTATAAAGTTCAGAGACTTATTTTTAACTACGGTTCTGAAAGCAAGCTTTTTTGAGAGATTGGCTGCTATGCATTTTAACTATAAACATGTTTACTGCACATAACATTGAGTTAGAATTAACTTGATGCATTTTATATTTATCATTTAGTGCATGTATCTTGAAATAACTAAATTGAATGACTGTCATTTCTTGAATGTTGTTAGAAAGGCTTTATAAATCATACTTTGGAATACTCTTAGTTTATATCATATACCCATCAAAAAACAAAGTAAAATACAGGACCACTTGAATTAGATATGCAATTTAAACTAGTTAGTGCTTTGAAAGAACTCTTTTTTTGCCCCTTAAGGGTTGAACTTGTACTTATAAATTAAGGTTGTTCTGAATCAAACATATAAGAATAGATTACCCCTAAAACCAGTGACTTTTAAAACACTGTAATTTCCCACTACAAGTGCATTCCAAGTACAATAAGGGAATTTTATGAATGTTTGGAATGCTAACTGAATTGCATCAATCATATACACATCAGTTTTTATGGAAAGCTTTCAATAAATGGCAATGTTGCAATAACAGGGTACAACAAATATAGTACATTTACTACATATATTTTTATTTTGAGGATTTTTTGCTTGGCAAGAATAATCACTACTATTTAATTTAGAAACCATATTTAAGACTTTTAAATTAATCATGTATGTGTCTTTCAAGCTTTTTTTTTTTAGTCCCAGACTCATAAAGGCCTTCGTATCCACTATTTTGTGATCTTTGTTTTTCTTATCCCCTATATTATGACCCATACTGAAACGTTTTCAGAGGGCCCATTTTAGAGGCTATTTGACTAACCTCTCCACAAGGTATCTGCCAACAGGTGAACTGTCAAGGCCTAGGTTACAGAATACAAGGAAGATTATTAAGCTTTTTCCCAGAGGGAAAATTAAGGGTTGACATTAAATTGTAAGTTTAATTTTTCTTTGAAAATATTAAAATTAAATGACATGCCCAATATTTTTACTCTTTTTTTGTGTAAGCATTAGAAGCAATTTTTAAAATATCTACATGCTTTATCTCTTATGATTTTCATGGTTTAAATTTTTATCACTAGCAAATATTATATTTATATTCAACTTTTCCATTTCTGGTATGCTTGGACTATTTCCAGTTCTACTTCTTCTAACACTGTTTCTGAACCTAAAAACTCTATTTTCAGCTACTTCCAAAGTATAATGGTCTCTATCTCTATTTTATCAGACATAAGATATTAAACTTTAGTTGTTAAATTTCTTACCAAGATTAAAATGATCATATGTTGGAGATGGAATTAATATAGCAGAATAGAAGGACTGGAGCTCAACTTCCCTCCTAAAAACAACAAAATTCACAACTAAAGGCTCAGCAATCTTCAAGCAAATGGACCAGAAACCTTAAAAAGGATATCCTACTCCAGAAGGAAAAGAGGAGCCCACATCAAGAGGTAGGAGGGGCAATTATGTGATATAAACAACCCCATACCTCCCGGGTGTGAAGCCCCACAGACTGGAAAGTAACTGGTTCACAGAGACTCACCTATGAGAGTGAGAGTTCTGAGCCCAGCATTAAACTCCCATGTGTGGGGATCTGGAACTGGGAGAAAGAGCCCCTGGAGCATCTGGCATTGAAGGCCAGTGGGACTTGTGTACAGGAGCTCCACGGGACTAGGGGAAACAGAGACCCCATCCTTAAAAGGCACACACAGACATTCATGGGCACTGGGTCCCATGGCAAAGGAAAGTCTCCATAGGAATCTGGGTCAAAAGTGACTGCAGTTCTTCAAGGACCTCCTGGGAAAAAAGGGGCGAATGTGGCTTGTTGGTAGGGAAGGACATTGGAAACAATGCTCTCAAGAATATTCAGTAGCATACCATTCCCTGGAGCAGGCCATTTTGAGAAAATCTGGCCCCACCCATAAGTCAGCACTGAGAAGCCCCAGGGCAAACAACAATCCAGGTGTGATCACAGCCCCACCCCTCTGTAAACAGACTACCTAAAGACCCCCTCGGGCACACAGCTGCCTCTAATCCCATCCAGAGACTAAGCCCCACCCACCAGAGGGATTAGAATTTGCTCCACCTACCAGGGGGAAGGCATCAGCCCCTCCCATCAGGAAGCCTATAGCAAGCCCCCCATACTGACTTCAGCCACAAGGGGGGCAGACACCAGAAGTAAGAGAGTCTACAGCTCTATTATCTGTAAAAAAGGTCACCACACCAAAAACCTATAAACATGAAAAGACAGAGAACTATAACTCAGATGAGGGAGAAAGGAAAAACCCCCAGAAAATCAGATAAGCAATGAGGAGATTCTCAGCCTCCAGGAAAAAGACCTAAAAAGACTTCAGACTGATGATGCTGAAGATGATGCAAGACATTGGACATAAACTGGAGGCAAAGATGGATAACTTACAGGAAACACTGAGCAAAGAGATACAAGATATAAAACTTAAACAAGAAGAGATGAAAAATACAATAACTGAAATAAAAAACTCATTAGAAGCAGCTAACAGCAGAATACAGGAGGCAGAAGAACAAATAAGCGAGGTGGAGAACAGACTAGTGGAAATTATGGATGCAGAACAGAAAAGAGAAAAAAGATTGAAAACAAATGAAGAGAGGCTCAGAGAACTCTGGGACAATGTGAAACGCACCAACATCCATTTATAGGGGTGCCAGAAGGAGGAGAGAGAGAGAAGGGGACAGAAAAAAATATACCAAGAGATAATAGCCAAAAACTTCCCTAACATGGAAAGGAACCACCCACTCAAATCCAGGAAGCACAACGAGTACCATATAAAATAAACCCAAGGAGGAATACACCGAGACACATATCAATCAAACTGACCAAAATTAAAGACAAAGAGAAAATCTTGAAAGCAGCTAGGGAAAAGAAACAAATACATACAAGAGAACCCCGAAAAGGTTACTGGCAGATTTTTCAACAGAATCTCTGCAGGCCAGAAGGGAGTGGCATGATATACTTAATATGATGAAAGGAAAAAACCTCCAACCAAGATTACTCTACCCAGCAAGGCTCTCATTCAGATTTGAAGGAGAAATAAAAACCTTCACAGACAAGCAAGAGCTGAGAGAATTCAGCAACACTAAACCAGCCTTACAACAAGTATTAAAGGAACTTCTCTAGGCAGAACAGAAAAGACAGCAACAAGGAACAAAAATGCCACAAATGACAAGGCTCACCAGTAAAGGCTTATACATACAGTAAAGATACGAAATCATCCATGCACAATTATACCACCAACATCAGAAATCATGAAAAGAGGTGGGTACAAATGCAGGAAACTGGAGATGAACTTGCAATTAAGAGACCAACAACTTAATCTCATATACATATAGACCCTTATATCAAAACTTCAGAATACCTGCAAACCAAAAATCTACAATTGATGCACAAACAAATGTGAAGAATCAACTCAAATACAACACTAAAGAGTGTCATCAAACCACAAGAGGAGAGAACAAAAGAAGAAGGGAAGAAAAAAGAGCAACAAAAACAAATCCAAAGCAATTAGTAAAATGGCAGTAAGAACATACATATCAATAATTACCTAAAATGTTAATGGACTAAACACCCCAACCAAAAGGCACAGACTGGCTGAATGGATACAAAAACAAGACCCATATATATGCTGTCTTCAAGAGACCCACTTCACTTCTTGGGACACATACAAATTGAAAGCGAGAGGATGGGAGAAAAGATTTCATGCAAACGGGGACAAAAAGAAAGCTGGAGTCGCAATACTCATATCAGATAAAATACTTTAAAATGAAGAATATTTTAAGGGACAAAGAAGGACATTACATAATGATCAAAGGATCAATCCAAGAAGAAGATATAACAGTTTTAAATATCTTCGCACCCAACATAGGTTCACCACAATGTAGAAGGCAACTGCTAACAACCTTAAAAGGACAAATCAAAAATAACACACTAATGCTGGGGGACTTTAACACCCCACTCACAGCAATGGACAGATCAACCAGACAGAAAATCCATAAGGAAACACAGGCCCTGAATGAAGCATTAAACCAGATGGACTTAATAGATATTTATAGGACATTCCATCCAAAAGAAACAGAATACACATTCTTCTCAAGTGCACATGGAACATTCTCTAAGATTGATCACATCCTGGGCTACAAACCCAACCTCGGTAACTTTAAGGAAATTTGAATCATATCAAGCACCTCTTCTGACCACAGCGCTATAGGACTGGAAATCAACAACAAGAAAAAAACTGCAAAAAAACACAAACACGTGGAGACTCAACATCATGCTACTAAAAAACCAATGGAACACTGAAGAAATCAAAGAGGAAATTAAAACATACCTAGAGGCAAATGACAAAAAAGATACAACACTCCAAAACCTATGGGATGCACCAAAAGCCGTTCTAAGAGGAAAGTTTATAGCAATACCAGCCCACCTCAGGGAACAAGAAAAAGCCCAAATAAACAAGCTAACTTTACATCTAAAGCAGCTTGAGAGAGAAGAACAGACAAGACCTAAAGTTAGTAGAGGGAAAGAAATCATAAAGATCAGAGCAGAAATCAATGAAAGAGAAACAAAGAAAACCATAGAAAAGATCAATGAAATGAAAAGCTGGTTCTTTGAAAAGATCAACAAAATTGATAAACCCTTAGCCAGACTTATCAAGAAAAAAAGAGAGAGGACTCAAATCAATAAAATTAGAAATGAAAAAGGAGAAGTAACAACGGACATCAAACAGAAATACAAAGGACCAGAAGAGACTACTATATGCAACTATATGCCAATAAAACAGAAAACCTAGAAGAAATGGACAAATCCTTAGAAAAGTATAATCTTCCAAGACTAAACCAAGATGAAATAGAAAAGATGAATGGACCCATCACAAGAACTGAAATTGAAAGTGTGATTAAAAAACTTCCAACAAACAAAAGTCCATGGCCAGATAGCTTCACAGGTGAATTCTATCAAACATTTAGAGAAGAGCTAACACCTATCTTTCTGAAAGTATTTCAAAAAATTTTAGAGGAAGGGATACTCCCAAACTCATTCTATGCGGCCACCATCACCCTGGTACCAAAACCAGACAAAGATACCACCAAAACAGAAAACTACAGGCCAATTTCGCTGATGAACATCAATACAAAAATCCTCAACAAAATACTAGCAAACCGAATCCAAAAATACATTAAAAGGATTGTACATCATGATCAAGTGGGATTTATCCCAGGGATGCAAGAGTTCTTCAATATCCACAAATCCATCAGTGTGATACACCACATTAACAAACTAAAAATGAAAAACCATATGATCCTCTCAATAGACTCAGAAAAAGCCTTTGACAAAATCCAACACCCATTTCTGATAAAAATTCTTCAGAAAGTGGGCATAGCAGGAACGCACCTCAGCATAATAAAGGCCATATATGACAAACCCAGAGCTAACATCATTCTCAATGGTGAAAAGCTGAAAGAATTCCCACTGAGATCAGGAACAAGACAAGGATGTCTGCTCTCACCACTACTCTTCAAAATAGTTTTGGAAGCCCTAGCCACAGAAATCAGAGAAGTAAAAGAAATAAAAGGAATCCAAATTGGAAAGGAAGAAGTAAAACTATTGCTATTTGCAGATGACATGATAGTATACCTAGAGAATCCTAAAGACTCTACCAGAAAACTGTTAGAGCTCATCCATGAATTTGGCAACGTCGCAGGTTACAAAATTAATACACAGAAATTGACGGCATGTCTATACACTAACAATGAAAGATCAGAAAGAGAAATTAGGGAAACAATTCCGTTTACCATCGCATCTAAAAGAATAAAATACCTAGGAGTAAACCTACCTAGAGACAAAAGATCTATATGCTGAAAACTACAAGCCACTGATGAAAGAAATCAAAGATGACACAAATAGATGGAAAGATATACCATGCTCGTGGATTGGAAGAGTTAATATTATGAAAATGACTATACTACCCAAGGCAATCTACAGGTTCAATGCAATCCCTATCAAATTACCAAGGACATTTTTCACAGAACTTGAACAAAATATTTTAAAGTTTGTTTGGAAGCAAAACAGACCAGAATAGCCAATGACATCCTGAAAAAGAAAAATGGAGCTGGAGGCATCAGGCTCCCAGACTTCAGACTATACTACAAAGCAACAGTCATCAAAACCGTATGGTACTGGCACAAAGACAGACATATATACATCAGTGCAACAGGATAGAAAGCCCAGAATTCAACCCACGCACCTACAGCCAACTCATATATGACAAAGGAGGCAAGAATATACAATGGAGAAAGGACAGCTTGTTCAGTAATTGGTGCTGGGAAAACTGGACAGCCACATGTAACAGAATGAACTTAGAACACTCCCTAACACCATACACAAACATAAACTGAAAATGGGTTAAAGACCTAGATATAAGACCAGACACTATAAAACTCTTAGAGGAAAACATAGGCCAAACACTCTCTGCCATAAACAACAGCACCGTCTTCTCAGATCCACCTATCAGCGTATTGACAATAAAAACAAAAACAAACAAATGGAACCTAATCAAACTTCAAAGTTTCTGCACAGCAAAGGCAACCCTAAACAAAACGAAAAGACAACCCACAGAATGGGAGAAAATCTTTGCAAGTGAATCAACTGACAAGGGATTAATCTCCAAAATTTACAAACACCTTCTGCAGCTCCATACCAAAAAAAATTAAAAAACCAAACAACCCCATCAAAAAATGGGCAGAAGATCTCAACAGACAGTTCTCTAAAGAAGACATACAGATGGCCAAAAAAACACACGAAAAGATGTTCAACATCACTCATTATTAGAGAAATGCAAATCAAAACCACGATGAGGTACCACCTTACACCAGCCAGAATGGCCATCATCCAAAATCTACAAACAAGGTGTGCTGGAGAGGGGGTGGAGAGAAAGAACCCTAGTACACTGTTGGTGGGATTGTAAATTGGTGCAACCACTGTGGAAAACAGTATGGAGATTCCTCAGAAAACTAAAAATAGAACTACCATTTGATCCAACAATCCCACTTTTGGGCATCTATCCAGAGAAAACCATGACTCGCAAAGACACATGTACTCCAGTGTTCATTGCAGCACTATTTGCAATAGCCAAGACATGGAAACAACCTAAATGTCCATCGATAGAGGAGTGGATAACGAAGAGTTGGTATATATACACAATGGACTATTAGTCAGCCATTTAAAGGAATGAAATACCAGCATTTTTAGCAACATGGATGGACCTAAAATTATCATGCTAAGTGAAGTCAGCCATACAATGAGACACCAACATCAAATGTTTTCACTGACACATAGAATCTGAAAAAAGGAAAGACAACTTTGAAGAACAGATACTGACTCACAGACATTGAAAAACTTATGGTCTCTGGAGGAGACCATTTGGAGGGTGGGGAGATGTGCTTGGGTTGTAGGATGGAAATCCTGTGAAATTGGATTGTGATGATCACTACACCACTACAGATGTGATAAATTCATTTTAGTAATACAAAAAACTTAAAAATATAAAATGATAGAATTTTAATATATAGGAAATATTAAGTCAAGTGAAATATAAGTTGTTTGCCAACAATTGTTCATTGCCCAGGAGGCTTGCTCAAAAATACTTATGAATACAACTAAATGTTCTCATATATATATACATATCTACTTCCATTCTATTTTCTTTGTAAAAGAAGTAGCCAATAAGAATACAGAGCTATAAATTTGCAGAAGGGAAAATTAAAAATAATAATTATAATTTCTTATCAAGATTATTGAAAGAAACTATGTACTGGGTGAACTTATATATTTTTTATTTGTAATATTTTGAATTTTCCTTTTACTAAAGGACATTCCAGAATCTTCTGTTTTCCTAACATATACTGCTTCTGGCATAGCTACTGCTGTAGAATACTCTTTTGTATTACAATGGCAAATTTTATTATTTTTTTACTAAATATAGTCATTTACAATATTATATTAGCTTCAGGTATATAGCATAGTAATTCAGTATTTTTATTTTAATTATTTATTTATTTATTTTGTCTTTTTGTCTTTTTAGGCCCACACCTACGGCATATGAAGGTTCCAATGCTAGGGGTCTAATTGGAGCTGTAGCCACCAGTCTATGCCTCAGCAACATCAGATCCTAGGTGCATCTGCAACCTACACCATAGCTCACTGTATGCCAGATCCTTAACCCACTGAGTGAGGCCAGGGATCAAACCTGCAACCTCATGGTTCCTAGTCAGATTTGTTTTTGCTGGGCCATGATGGGAACTCCTAATTCAGTATTTTTAGATTACCCCATTATGTTATTATAGTATAAAGACTATAATTTGCCTGTGCTATACAATCTACCCTTGTTTCTTATCTATTTTATACGTACTAGTTTCTATCTTTTAGTCACTTACCCCTATCATCAAAAAAAAAAAGAACAAAACACAATGAGGGGAAAGGGAGTAAAAAATGCCAATCTTTTACAATGTGTTTGAATTGAACTACCAGTTCAAAACAAGCAGATATTGTCATAGGGCCACATATGTGAACCTCACATCAAAAAGTGAAAAAATAAAGGAATACAAGCATACTATTCAAACAGAAACAGTAGGGAAAAAGAAATGAAAATAAGTATAAAAATAACCAGAAAACAAGTAATGGCAATAATTATATGCCTATCAATAATGACTTTAAATGTCAATGGACTAAATACTCCAATCAAAGACATAGGATGATTGATTGAATTAAAAAATAAAAACAAGACCCTTCAATAAGCTGTCTCCAAGAGACTCACTTCAGAGCTAAAAACACACAGACCAAAAATTAGGGGATGCAAAAAGACATTTCATGCAAAAATGACAAGGAAACAGGATAGCAATACTCAGAGGAGACAAAAATCACATCAAAAATTAAAATGCTTAGGAATAAACTTAACCAAGAAGATAAAAGACCTAAACTCTGAAAACATTAAAACACCAATGAAGGAAATTGAAGATGATACAAAGAAATAAAAAGATATACTGAGCTCTAGGATTGGAAGAATTAATACTTTTAAAAAGGCCATAATGCCCAAAGCAATCTACAAATTTAATGCGACCCCTAACAAAAGCACTCATGACATTTTTCACAGACATAGAATAACCCTCAAATTCATATGTAACCACAAAAGACCCCAAATCACCAAAGCAATCTTGAGAAAAAAGAACAAATCTGGAGGTATCACCCTCTGAGACCTCAGACTATAATACATAACAACAGTAATCAAAACAGCATGATACTGACACAAAAAACAGATCAATGGAACAGATAAGACAGCCCAGAAATAAACCTATGCACTAATGTCACATAATCTACAACAATAGGAGAGAGGAATATATAATGGAGAAAAGATAGCCTCTTCAATAAGTGGTGCTGGGGAAAAGCTACACAAAAGTAATGAATTTACAACATTCTATCATATCATATACATATGATGTGAAAATCATTTAAAGACATATAAAGACCTAAATGTAAGATATGACATAAAATTCCTAGAAGAGGACATAGGTGAAACATTCTTTAACATAAATAATAGCAATATTTTCTTAGCTAGGTCTCCTAAGGACAAATAAACAAAAGCTAAAATAAATAGTACCCAGTAAAACTTAAAAGCTTTTAAACAGCAAAAGAAACCATTAACAAAATCAAAGGAGAACCTATGGAATAAGAGAAAGTATGTGCAAATTATATGAATGACAAATATATACAACAACTCATATCAAAAAAACAAACAACACAATCAAAAAATGAGAATACCTTAATAGAAACACAGAAATAAACCCTGAAACCTATGGTTTCAGGGTTTGACAAAGGAGGCAAGAACATAAAATGGGAAAAAGAAAGTCTATTCATCAAGCATTGCTGGGAAACCTGGACAGCTGCATGCAAATCAATGAAACTACAACACACCCTCACACCATGCATGAAAATAAACTCAAAATGGCTTAAAGACTTAAATATACGACAGGACACCATCAAACTCCTGGAAGAGAACATAGGCAAAACATTCTCTGACATCCACCTTACAAATATTTTCTCAGATCAGTCTCACAAAGCAACAGAAATAAAAACAAAAATAAACCAGTGGGACCTAATCAAACTGACAAGGTTTTACACAACAAAGGAAACCAAAAAGAAACCAAAAAGACAACTTACAGAATGGGAGAAAATAGTTTCAAATGATGCAATGGACAAGGGCTTAATCTCTAGAATATACAAGCAACTTATACAACTCAGCAGCAAAAAAGCCAACAACCCAATGGAAAAATGGGCAAAAGACCTGAATAGACATTTCTCCAAGGAAGATATACAGATGGCCAACAAGCACTGTAAAAATGCTCAACATCACTAATTATTAGAGAAATGCAAATCAAAACTGCCATGAGGTACCACCTCACACCAGTCAGAATGGCCATCATTCATAAGTCCACAAATAACAAATGCTGGAGGGGGTGTGGAGAAAAGGGAACCCTCCTGCACTGTTTGTGGGAATGGAAGCTGGTACAACCACTATGGAGAACAGTATGGAGGTACCTTAGAAATCCATACATAGAACTACCACATGACCCAGCAATCCCACTCTTGGGCATATATCTGGACAAAACTTTCCTTGAAAAAGACACATGCATCCACATGTTCACTGCAGCTCTATTTACAATAGCCAAGACATGGAAACAACCCAAGTGTCCAGTGACAGATGATTGGATTAGGGAGATGTGGTATGTATACACAATGGAATACTACTCAGCCATAAAAAGAATGGCATAATGCCATTTGCAGCACCATGGATGGAACTAGAGACTTTCATCCTGAGTGAAGTCAGTCCGAAAGAGAAAGACAAATACTGTATGGTATCACTCATATCTGGTATCTAATATACAGCACAAATGAACCTTTCCACAGAAAAGAAAATCATGGACTTGGAGTGGAAGGGATTTGGAGCTTGGATTTACAGATGCAAACTATTGCCTTTGGAATGGATTAACAATGAGATCCTGCTGTGTAGCACTGAGAAGTATGTGTAGATACTTACACCAGAGCATGACAATTGGAGAAAAAATTATGTATACATGCATGTATAACTGGGTCCCCATGCTGTATAGTGGAAAAGAAAATGTGTTGGGGGAAATAACAATAAAAAATAAATTAAAAAGAGAAATTTTTCTAAAAGATGACATGCAGATGTCCAACAGGCATATGAAAAGATGTTCACCATCACTAATTATCATAAAAATGAGTATCAAAACAATGAGATATCACCTCAGACCAGTTAGAATGGCTGTCATCAAAAAGTCTACAAATAATAAATGGTGGAGGAGGTTCCCACTGTGGCACAGCAGAAATGAACCCTACTGGTATCAATTTGGATGTGGGTTTGATCCCTGGCCTCGCTCAGTAGGTCAAGGAGCCAGTGTTGCCATGAACTGTGGTGTAGGTCGCAGATGTGGCTCAGATCCCACACTGCTGTGGCAGTGGCGTAGGCTGTCAGCTGTAGCTCCAATTCAGCTCCTAGCCTGGGAAATTCCATATGCTGCAGGTACAGGTCTAAAAAGCTAAAAAAAAAAAAAAAGAAAAAGAAAAACACCAGAAAGAGTGTGGAGAGGAGGGTACCCTCCTACACTGATGGTGGAAATGTCAACCGGTGCAGCCACTATGGTAAAGAGTATGGAGGTTCCTTAAAAAACTTGAAGAAAAGTTACCATATGATTGAAAAGATACATGCCCATAGTGTTCATAGCAGGACTACTTAGAATAATCAAGTCTTGGAAACAATTCAAGTGCCCATCGACAGATTAAGATATGGTATACATACACACACACAATGGACTCAACCATAAAAAAGAATGAAATGTTGACAATTGTAGGAACATGGAATGACCAAGAGAATATTATGTCTAATGAAATAATTCAGAAAAAGACAAATTTATGATATTGCTGATGTGATATCAGCAAATGAATCTATGTATAAAACAGAAACAGGCTCACAAACATAGAAAACAAACCTATGGTTTCCAAAGGAGAGAGTGAAAGGGAAGGATTAACAGATACAAACTGCTATGCCTAAAATAGATAAACAACAAGGATTTACTCTATAGTACAGGGAACTACTACTGGAGTCATACTGCTTTCATTATTTCAGGAGTTATCCTTCTAGGTGATGAACAAGAACCCCAATGACTTTTCTGTCCCTTGATTTGGGGTGTCTCCAGCCATCTGATCTGGTGGTGAATCAGAAACAAGACTCTGGAGTTCCTGCCATGGCTCAGTGGAAACAAATCTGACTAGTAACCATGAGGACACAGGTTCAATCCCTGGCCTCATTAAGTGGGTTAAGGATCTGACATTGCCATGAGCTGTGGTGTGGGTCACAGATGTGGCTTGATCTGGTGTTGCTATGGCTGTGGTGTAGTCCAGCGGCTACAGCTCTCATTTGACCCCTAGCCTGGGAACCTCCATATGCCATGGGCATGGCCCTAAAAAGACAAAAAGAAAAAAAGAAAAAAAAAAGAACAGATTTTCTGAGCTTTCTAATGTGTCTGTAATTTTGTAGTTGGAACCCCTCCATTATGATGACCAGGAGTTTTGTTAAAAATTGTAACCCTTGTCTCCTAAATGGACCCACGAAATCAGCATCTGTAGTGGTAGAGCTCACTAAGTATATATTTTTAAGAAGCCCTAGGTAATGCTGTTTTTTTCCTAACATTTAAGAAGAATAAATTTAGCTTAATTTACACATGCTATTTGGGATTTCTCTGGTGACTTATTCAAGAGAAACTGCATTAAGACTTTCAATCTAGGAACTTCCCATTGTTTTTCAGCAGAGCCCAACTAGTATCCATGAGGATATGAGTTCAGTCCCTGGTCTTGCTCGGTGGGTTAAGGACCCAGTGTTGCTGTGAGCTGTGGTATAGGTCACAGAACAGACTTTGCTTGGATCCCAAATTGCTGCGGCTGTGGCGTAGGCTGGCAGCTGCAGCTCCAATTCGACCCCTAGCCTGGGACCTTCCATATGCCGCACATTCAGCCCAAAACACAAAACAAAACAAAAAATTTCAATCTAGCTAGTTTGAAATCATAGGTACATCTCTCTAGTAATCCTAATCCTCAATTTACATTTATATAAGGGCAACGATATCATGCATCCCTCTTTCAACAATTTTAAATATTGTTTTATAAATTTATGGCCTTTAGTTTGCTAGTAAACTTTCATACTTTTGTTTTCCTCCAAAAGGCACATTTTTTCCACTGGTCTTTAATGTCTAACTTACTGTATTATTAGCATATTATACTCTGAAATTTTCCCTTCCTTTTAGTAAAGTGTAGTATTTTTGTATGTTTCTCATCTTCAACTTTCTCATTTCAACAGCCATTTTCAATACACAAAAATATGTACCAATTGTTTTTGCCTTTAATTTTGTTTTCCTTTGTCTGATACTAAGAATTCACCCTAACTAAATTCTATAGTATTTGAAAACAAGTTGACATTTGGTATTAATATTAATCTGAATGGTATAGTATATGTAAACTATATATATATATATACACATAAATAATGCTATATATACAATTGTGCATCTTTTTATATATAGCATAATTTTCAGTTAATATGTATTAATCTTAGAAATTTTATTTTGTTTGTTTGTTTTTTGTTTGTCTTTTTTTTTTGCCTTTTCTAGGGCCACTCCAGTGGCATATGGAGGTTCCCAGGCTAGGGGTCTAATCGGAGCTGTAGCTGCCAGCCTACGCCACAGCCACAGCAACACTGGATCCGAGCCGTGTCTGCAACCTACACCACAGCTCATGGCAATGCCAGATCGTTAACCCACTGAGCAAGGCCAGGGACCGAACCCACAACCTCATGGTTCCTAGTCGGATTCATTAACCACTGCGCCACAGCAGGAACTCCCTAATCTTAGAAATTTTAAATAGTATATAACCCACAGATGATTGTTTAAATAAATCATGTCAGACATCTCTAAGAGGTTATATGAATTATTATCAACTTGATACTTAAAATCATTTACATTAAAATAATATATACTATATATTATATAGCCACACAATTATCTGACTCTAAAATTTAGTATTCTGTTCTAGTATCAATAATCTAGTTATTGAGTTAAAAGGACGCCCCTTTCCTCCCATGTATAATTCTGAATTATAAAACATGAAATAATTCCTAAGACACCTCTCTACATGTAAATAACAGAAACGAGAACTAAATTATTAGCATGATTATCCACATGCTTAATTATTCACTTCAGGGTTACATTAAATCTTCCCAGTACCTCACTGTGGGAATTAAGCTATAGTCTGGAATTGCTTAATCTCAACTGCATTTCTATCACATTTGAAAGAAAATGTGTCCTTGTTAAGATTATTGATAAAGTTCCCAATAAAGGATTATGTCCAGAGAATCCTTGCTTAACACTGAACGCATAAAAATGGAATCTAGTATTTTAAGCAAATGGATGCTACTTATCCATGGGTGAAGAGTTTATAAGAGCTTTTTTGGTATCTCCTCTTTCTTATTGCATGACATGTCTAGAAACAGAGTAGTCATCAATTACTATCATTTCCAAGGCAAAGCTTATCAAGTCTTTGATCATGCTGATCTTAGAAGACCTGCACTATCTCAATGACAATTTTTACCCTTGGTGAATGGCCCCAAGAACCCAGGTCAGGTGACTTTTGGACACTATCACTAAGATTTACATACTTGGCTGTCTCAGAGCAGGCCCTTTTCTAGACAAAGTCACAGTAGTTCTCTCTTGTGTGCATGACTCCTGACACTCCTGATGATGTTTTATTTCTAGCAGTAGTTTAAAGTTTTTTGTATGCCAATGTTTCCCTGGAGCTTTTATAACTATGTAATAGCAGGCTTTTTGTGGGACTTCTCCAGGTTGTTCTACTCTATTCTCCCCCCTCAGACAAACTGGTAACCCTGACGAAAGTTATTAACTTGCAGTTCTTGCCATAACATCAATCAGAGCCCCCCAGGGAAGCATGATTGTGTAACACTTCAGCATCATGCCCTTAGGTTCTTTCAACTACTCCAGGCTTTGGAGAGAAGATAAATCTTTTCCCATTCCCTTCCCACATCTTTTCTCAAGTTACAGTTATCAAGCCTCTCTGAGGATTATTTCCTGAGGTAGATCAGATAACAGCTCTCTCCTTGCAATTCTTATATCCAGGTAGCCTGGCAAGGTACCTAATTTTACTCAGAAATAACCCTGTTTTCCACAGTATTACATTAATACAAAGGCAAATTTTAATCCTGGAAAATATATTAATCTTATAAAATATTTAATTTAAAAGCTCCATTCAGTAAAATAAGCAATGGCACTTCTGATTGAACAACAGCCCCAATTCTTTCATCTTCTCTTGAAGAATATTTCATGTACACCAAAGCACATTTTTGGTTTTCAAGTTTAAGCAACAGTAACAATGTTTTCTTCTAATATGTTAAACCTCAACTATCTGGGACCAAGCCAATCAGAATATTAATTTATCTGTGACAAGCTTTTGGATATTTACTAGAGAAATATCACTGTTGTAGACTTGCTTTCTTATTATTTGTCTGAGTTAAAAAAAAGAAAGAACAACAAAACTTTCAGACTATACTCTTGAGGTTAGTATTTCTTTCAGGAATTCACTCCAAAAGTGAATTATCTAAATATAGTACTAGAAAATCACTGTTGATATTAATATTGCCCCAATTATCAAGGTAGCATTAAATGATATTCATTAGATTCTACTATGAGGAAAATGTGTTTAAAGAATTGAGAAAGAATGAAGCTTAAAAATTATTTTTCAACCTACAAATTTGGGTAATCAGAACAATCCAGTTGCTAACATTTGAATTTCTTGAAATATTGACTCTGTTAAAAATTATATATCAATCACTTCATTTATCTTACCAGAGAGAAGGCTAATATTTTTTTCTTTAAATTTTATTGAGTTATCTTATTTTTGTAGTAATAAATAGAAGTGTATTGTGAGTTGGAGGAAGGGTGACCTAAGAAAGGCACAAGCTGAAGTAGTTTGAGAAGCATACCTCCCTTTGTCTAAGGGTGCAGATATCTACCTAGGCCAGTTGAGAAATTTCTTAAATTAAATAGCAAAATCTCATTATTTCAGCTTTGTTCTATGGAGAGTATATTTCCTGTTCCTTTAGATTTCCCTGGAAAAAGGTGAATACATTTCAGTGGAACAGACAGTTAAAATGCTCTATTTATTTGACCTTTAAAATATTTTCAACTGTGAACAGCTGGCCACTCTGCCCCTTTCCCAGAGGCTGCGTAGGCTGTAAACAGGAGGCAAAGCGGAATTGAAGCCAATCTAATTAGGGAATAATGAAAAGGTCAAAGCATTGCCCTAAGCTACAAAATAGTAAGATCTTCATTTAAAAGAATGCCAAATGTCCTAGCCAGTAAATGGAAGAGCAGTATTTGAAATACTTATAGAATTAGTATTTGGAAGCTATCTCCCATACATAAATTTCTGGCCTACCAAACATGTTAGATGTTATTCAAAATTTTCCAGAAAAGTCAAAGTAATACGGATTGTGGTAACACCTTCTTACATTAAGGATAATGTATCTTAGTGTAACACAGTGTGTCAGTTAGGTTTCAATCAAAGATACAGAATTACTACAAGTGCTACAAATAAGGGATTTACTCTAGAGGTTAGTTCTTACGCAACTATAAAAACATAAAAATGTCTGTGTTACCTCTGTATCAGTTGGTGTGTCTAAACTTGCTATAATAAGCAGGGCCAAGAGTTGGGGGGAAAATCCTAAATGTCCAAAAGAGGGATATCAACAAACTGGAATCCATGAGTACCAACTGAAGTATATCAGGACAAATTAGAATTTACAAGAACAAACTTAAATCCATGTTTGTCTCTATCACATCTGTTCTCAACAACACAGGTGACCTGAAGAATGAGTTTATGTCCTTGCCATGGAGCTACATGTTTGGAACAGGACTTGGAGAAGTTCAAGGTGGAGATCTGGCCAACACTGGAGAGCTGTGGGTCCAGATATAATCCCATGCCAACTATGTGACCCACTCCTACCTTCTATATTTTGTCCAAATTACTCTGTGGTAAACTCATATCAGGAACTATATAAGGTTCAAGTTTAGCTAGGTTGACGCAATAGAAAACCACCATATTCCATTAGCAGAGGCATCTTCTAAGGTGGCTGAGAGGTATTAGAGAACTATGTGCTATGTTGTGTAACAGGACAGATTTGGAAGTTCCATATGGATGTCTCTAGCATTATTTAGATTCTGTCCTTTCATATGTAGGACGATCAAGAGCTAGATATATTCTATTTGGGAGGGGAATTTTTAAAGATTTGTCTATAGGAAAGTAAAACAATTTAAATGATGTGAAAAAGATATGTTTCAGTGCTGAGATAGCTAAATTGCAAAGTCGGGCTAAATATACTCATTTTGCCTGCTGCATCCTGTAAGAACCATCATGGTAAATTTTATGCTAATAGATAACCATGAGGTTTGCATGTGGTGAGAAACACACTTATCAGAGGAAACATATATTTGGAGCAGATTCCCTGAGGGGAAAATCTGAGCTACTTGATTGGAAATCCCCAGTGACCAATCAGCTTGTCATTCAGTTGAATTTCTGAACAAAATTTTTGCTTTTTATTTATTTTTTTACAGCCATCCCTGCAGCATATGGAGGTTCCAAGGCTAGGGTTCAAAACAGAGCTGTAGCTGCCAGCCTACACCACAGCCACAGCAATGCCAGATCCGAGCCATATCTGCGACCTACACCACAACTCATGGCAACACCAGATCCTTAACCCACTGAGGAAGTCCAGGGATCAAACCTGTGTCCTCATGGATGCTAGTCAGATTCACTTCTGCTGAGCTATGATGGGAACCCCATGAACAAAATTTTTGAATTGAACCTGAAATGACCTTTCTAAATCATTTAAAAAATATAATGTTTAAATTTCAGCAAATTGTTCATATTCCAATTCCAACTGAGGAAAATTTTATTAGGACCGGCTCATCTATCTTGCTTCATAAATGATATTTGTGTCCAATTTTGTAAATAGCATGCATTTCTAATGATATCAGAAATATTAGAAAACGCACACATGAACTTTATCTACTAACTCCAGCAGTAATATGGTTCTTTTGTGTTGACTACCAAGGGAATGGATTAATAATGATTGGTGGCTTATTTCCCTTGAGTCACTTTCATATGATTTTGAACTTTCCAGCCATTTTCATTTAAAACAAAATCATAACCCATAGCAACCCAGTGGGTAATCAGTTCATTAAAATTAATTACATTGGACTGCACAGGAATGACTTGAAGAAGGAAAGCTGCATTTGCTTTGATTTTGATGCCCACAGAAACCCTCTGACTACCATTGGAGTAACTGCAGTATAGACTTCTCTAGCAAACTCCAGAAAGCCTTCCCTGTTGCATTTATTCTTCATCCCCTGACTCTGAAATCACCTAGAAATCTATTTATATTTGATAAATCAATCCTCTGTGTCTGTTATTTGCTGTCTTTATGTCATATATGTGACCTAGATTAATGGATATGTGACAGGCTTGCCCTTCATGCTTAGCATCTCATGAGCAGGCTATAAAACTTTTAGCCTGTACCATATTATTGTACAAAATAAGAGGTGGGCTTTTCCAACCCCCACTCCCTTTGGGAGATAAAACTGTAGCCCACCGGATCCTCAGGGCAGAGCTTCCATGCCTGCCCACTTGCATCTCTCACAAGCGTCCTATCTTAATAAATCTATTTCCTGGCTAAAACAAAGAAAAAAATTCTGTTATAGGTCCTAGAATTGTTCATGGCTTATGCATATAGACATATATTCTCTGAAGAGATCTCAGTAGCCTCAATCATGCTCTATACTAGGAGGTAACTGATAGAATCCACCTAAGATAGGGGTTATCTTTAGAATGAATATACATTTATATATATGTGTGTATGTGTGTATGTTTATATCTATATCTATCTATATATCTATCTATCTATATCTATCTATCTATCTATCTATCTATATATATATATATAAAATTTAGGATTTAGATTGATACAATTTCCCGGTGTACCACTTTCTCAAGCCAGTCAATTTTGGAAACTTGCCTGAAAACACTGACAATTACTATGAACTTTTGAGAAGAATGGCATTTTCTCTGAAAACTTCCACTTGATCACCACTAAATACAGACTATCCAATACAAATTATCCAAATACAGACTCTCCACAGAGCCCATAAGAAAAGTCTAAGAAAGGTGGCCTTTTTTTCAAAAGTCCAGTTTTCAACAATGAAATCACAAGGCATATAAAGAAATAGGAAATCACAGCATTCAAAAAGGAAGAAAATAAATTGGAAAAAAGTTTATCTGAGGAGGCAAAGATATCAGATTTAATAGACAAAAACTTCAAAAAAATCTGTCTTCAATATACTCAAAGAGCTTATAAAAAATAACTAAAATAAATCAGAAAAATTAAATGTGAAAAAATGAGAATAGGAGTTCCTGTGGTGGCACAGTGGAAACAAATCCAACTAGGAACCATGAGGTTGCAGGTTCAATCCATAGCCTCGCTCATGGGGTTAAGGATCTGGCATTGCCGTGAGCTGTGGTGTAGCTCACAGATGTGACTCCAATCTCACATTGCTGTGGCTCTGGCATATGCCGGTGGCTGTAGCTCTGATTAGACCCCTAGCCTGAGAACCTCCATATGACACAGTTGTGACCCTAAAAAGAAAAAAAAAATGAGAATAACTACAAAGTGATAAAAATTATAAAATGAAAACACAGAAATTATGGAGATGAAAAAAATACAATTAATTAATTGGAAAATCCAATAGAGGAGTTTAACAGATTTCAGTAAACAGAACACAGAATCATTGACCTTGCACACAGGACAATCAAAATTATTACTTCAAAGGAGTGGAATAATAAAAAGTAAAGTGACAAAGCCTAAAGGACATGTGGGATACCATCAAGAGGACTAACATATGTATTACAGAAGTCCTAGAAGAGAAAGAGAAAGGAATAGAGAGATTGTTTCAAGAAATATTGGCTAAAAACTTCACAAATTTGGGGAAAGATATGAATTTACAAATCCAAGAAGCTTAATAAAATATAAGCAGGATAAATTCAATATGACTCATGGCAAGGCACAATATAATCAAACTGTCAAAAGCCAAAGATGAAGAGAAAATCTTGAAAGAAGAAGAGATAAGTGATTTGTCATATATAAGGAATTCTCCATGGGTTATCATCTGATTTATCAGCAGAAACCAGAAGGTAGTGGGAGAATATAATTAAAGTGCTAAAAGAAGAAAAATTCTGTCAACAAAGAATTCTATATCTAGCAAAAATGTCCTTCAAAACTGAGAGAAATCAAGACATTCCCAGATAAAATCAAAGAGAACAACAACAAAAACTTTAAGAGATACAGAAAACGAATAACAAAATGGTAAAAATGAGTCCTTCTTTATAAGTATTTAAAGTAAATAAGGGCATTACCACCTCCCCAATAAAAAGTTATGATTGGATCAAAATGGATAAACTACAAAAACCATTATCTGGTTTTATGGGGTCTGTAGGATAATGACTTTAAATGTAAAAATACAAATGGGTTGAAAGTGAAAGGATGGAAAAAGATAATCCATATCAATAGTAGCCAAAAGAGGGCAGGTATACTGACATCAAACAAAATACACTACATATCAAAAACTGTTACAAGAGATTTTAAAAAGGACCAATATATTGATAAAAGAGTCATTAACCAAGAAGACATGACAGTTATGAACATATACACACCAAACATCAGCACTCCAAATATGACACAAACTGACATAATTAGAAAAAAGGCATTTCTACAATAATAGTTTAAGACATTTCTACCTCACCTTTATTAAAGATAAAACATCCAAATATATGATCAGCAAGGAAACAGGAGAACTTAAAATGCCATAAACCAATTGTACCTAATAGACATATACAGAACATGCCACATAACAGCAGCAGAATACATATTTTTTTCTCAAGTATTCATGGAATATTCTCTAGAACGGATCATGTGTTAGGGTAGAAAACAAGTCAATAAATTTAAAAAGACTGAAATCATACAAGTATCTTTTCTAATCATAATGGAATTACACCAGAAATCAATAACAAGAAAAAACAAAAAATTCACAAATATGTTGAAATAAAACACATTTAAACAATCACACTTAAGTAACCAATGGGTCAAAGAAGAAATCACAAGAGAAATCAGAAACTATCTTGACACAAATGAAGACAAAAATACAACACACTAAAATGCATGCAATATGCCATAAACATTAAAAAAGAAGAAAGATCAGAATTCCCACTGTGCTTCAGCAGGTTAAGAACCTGACTAGTATCCATAAAGATGCGGGTTTGATCCCTGGACTCACCCATTGGGTTAAGGATATGGGGTTGCCATGAGCTGCAGTGTAGGCTGCAGACATGGCTCGGATCTGGCATTGCTGTGGCTGTGATGTAGGTCCTTAGCCTGTGAGCATCCATATACCACAGGTGCAGCCCTAAAAAGCAAAAAAAAAAAAAAAAAAAAAAAAAGAAGAAGAAGAAGAAAGATCTCAAATAAATAATCTCACATTATACCTTAAGGAAATATAAAAAGAAGAATAAATTAGCCCAAAATTAGAAGGAATAAGGGAATAATCATTTTTTGAAAATAATAGAAAATCAGTAAAGGAAAATTGATGAAATCAAAAGTTATCTCTTTGTAAATATAACAAAATTAACATTTATTGAGTTTCAGAGAAAAATTACTAAAATAAGAAATGAAATTGTGAACAAAAATACATTTTAAAGAAATCAAAAGGACTATAATAGAATGGTATGTATACTTATTTTCAACAAATTGGATAATCTATATGAAATGGAAAAATTCCTAGAAATACACATGCCAAGACTGAATCATAAACAAATACATACCCTGAATAGACCTATAATTAGTAAGAAATTTAATCAATAATAAAAAACTTCCCAACAAAGATAATCCTTGGACTATATGGATTCATTTATGAATTCTACCAAATATTTAAAGAAGAGGTAACATCAATCCTTCTTAAAAATCTTTAAAAAAATTAAGGAAGGAACACTTAATAAAGGACTTAATCTATGAGGCCAGCATTACCCTCACACTAAGGCCAGACAAAGATACTACAAGAAAAATACAAACCAATATCCCTTATGAATACTGATGCAAAAATTCTCAGCAAAAGTTCTCAACAAAATACTAGTGAACAATTAAGTAGCGTATTAAAAAGACTATACATTATAATTAAGTCGACTCATTCCTATAAGAACGTATATGTGTATTTGTGTATGTGTTGTATATACTGAAAATAGCCACATGAAGTATTTTTTGCCCTGTTAATACTGTAAGTCCCTATCAAAAAAAGTTGTCTCACTACAAGAAATCAAATCACATCACCTCTAAGCAAAGGAATACCCAATACTTGTCTACAAAAAAGAAATTCTCTAGAATCATTATCAACTTATAATTATAGAACATGGTTCTATGGTGACCTCTCAAATGTGAAATCAGTGTATCAAATATTAGTAATGGCCATTTAACATTTATATTAAGATCTCAGCCCTGGCAATATCATCAAAGGATGGGTTCATTTACTTTTAGGTTAATGGTTTAAAATTCCAATACTGTACTTCATCTTTTCTTTCATAAATAAAAATGTATCATCAGAAATAGCCCCTTTCCCAATAAGGACCCTGAATTTTATATCTAAAAAACAACTTTTCAGTGTTTCTCTTCCTTCATTAATAAATATGTGGTTCAAGCATTCACCAGATTGTAAAATACAGTTTTCCTCTCGAAAAAATTCACATAGGCAACTTAATAGAGAATGTTATTCACTCTTCCCCTAGCCTCACAAAAATCAGGGATAAAACAATAACCATTGGTCTTTTGTGGGTTTATATTATCTGTCTGGACAAATGTATTATCCAAATGACTTCAATTAATTCTTAGTGCTATATTTTATTTTTTATTTTGCTGACAAAGCAAAAGACTTTATTGGGAAAGGGTGCACAGTTGGAGAACAGCAGGGTAAAGGAACCCAAGAGAAGTGCTTTTAGTACTATCATCTAGAGACTATCTTTTCCACACCACATGTTCCTGGTTCCCTTATCAAATATTAGTTGACCTTATAATTGCTAACTTCAGAAATTTGGGGTTCATCTTGAAAACATTTTTTAGCCCATAGTACATACATATCAGAAAATGATTATTCAAAGGTCATAATGTATATGTTTTATTTTAATTTAGCAGATATTTATGACCAGATACTCTATTATTTATCCAGAGATGAAATATCCCCAAGTGGTTTACTACCTTTACAGTGTGTCCTAGATGATATATACCATTCATATAACTGTGTTGACACCGGATATTATTAATTGCTCTGTCATCAGCTGGATCTCTTATTTGCACAAAGATCTCATATCATCTATTTAAAGCAATGGATAGAATATCTATTGAAGGTACATTCTTCGGGGTATTTCATTTGGAAACATTATATTGTATCCTACAAATATTACTATTAGAGAAGGAGGTTAGGAGAGAAGAGTTACATTATCTGTCATAATTTATTTGTACTAACTTGGGCTTTTATCTATCACAAATACATATTTATTGAGCTCTTACCACAGAAAATCATCTTAGAGCTGAAAGGAATTAACAAAACATGGAGAAGACATGATCTTATCTCTCCTGGTTCTTCCTGTACTAGGATGCAGGTTCTATAAATACTACACATGTAGTGCTAATGAAAAGTACATACAAAAAAGTTATCCATTTCAAAGCAACTTGGTCACATTTTTCCATTCCACGATAAAAATACTAAGTGAATTAGTTGGCGTAGTAAATTATGGATTGACTGGCCAATTTAGTCCATCTAAAGAGCTGCTCTAGTAAACCTGCATGCACAGAATTATAGACAAAAGTACACATACAGCACTAACAGGGAAAGCAGAGTGACTAGAAATGAAAAGACACAGGTTCCTTGGCAAATCACTTATTTTCTATAACTGTTTCCTTGTCAGTTAAATGAAGGTAATATTCTATACTTTGTATATTACTCAAGATTGTTAGATTCATGGGAAAAATAGATATGGAATGATTTCTGTGTACTTCTGTTTTAAAGTACTTTATAGAAGTGCTGGGTTTTACTTTCAGTTTGTTTTGCTTTATTCAAATAGATACATATACACCAATAATTTTAAATGAAAAATTTTGCTGAAATTAGTTATACAAAAAATGTTGGCATCATGGAGGAGATGATATTTCAGTGGTGCTCTGTTCAGTCGCTTAACAAAAAGGCAGAATATTCCTACATTTATCTCACAAATATTTGTTATGCACCTACCAAGTGCCAGGCATTACTCTAGGGACAGAAGATACAGAAATGAATATAAAAGGACAAACCCCTATCCTGTGGTCCTCATATTCTAGAAGAAAAAGACAAGACAATAAACAAAATAAACAAGTAAATTATGTAGTATGTTGCAGAGTATTACGGAAAAAAAATAATCTGGTAAGTGTTAAGGTTGGTAGGTTCAATTTTGAATAGAATGGTCAGAAGAGATCACATTGAAAGCATTGATGTTAGACCAGAATATTTTTAAGATGAAGAAGCAAGCCACACAGAAAACTGGGGAATTCAAGTTCTAGGTAGAGGAAGCAGAGTGTGCAAAGGCGTCACAGTAGGAGGATTTTCCAGATCAGGGTGATTAGAATAAGAGCAAGTGGGAAAGTAGCTAACAATGAGGTTGGAAAGAGAACAGAAAGTCATATCACTTAGGAATTTATAGGCCATTGTACAGCTTTAGCATTTACTCTTAAGGACAAAGGTAGCTATGGGAGTGTTTATGTTTTAAAAGGATCAATCTAGCTATTATGCTATGTGAATAGAGTAGAAATTAAGAGCAAGGATTAAATAAAGAAAAGTTAGGATGATATTGTAATCATCCAGGGCTGATGGTGATTTAGATGAGGGGGGCAAGAGTGAAGGTAGTGAGAATAATCACAATCAAGATATTTTTCAAGAGTTAAAGACTTAAATATAAGACAAGACACCATCAAACTCCTGGAAGAGAACATAGGCAAAACATTCTCTGACATCCACCTTACAAATGTTTTCTCAGGTCAGTCTCCCAAAGCAACAGAAATAAAAGCAAAAATTAACCAGTGGGACCTAATCAAACTGACAAGGTTTTACACAACAAAGGAAACCAAAAAGACAACTTACAGAATGGGAGAAAATAGTTTCAAATGATGCAATGGACAAGGGCTTAATCTCTAGAATATACAAGCAACTTATACAACTCAACAGCAAAAAAACCAACAATCCGATGGAAAAATGGGCAAAAGACCTGAATAGACATTTCTCCAAGGAAGATATACAGATGGCCAACAAGCACTTGAAACAATGCTCAACATCCCTGATTTTTAGAGAAATGCAAATCAAAACTGCCATGAGATACCACCTCACACCAGTCAGAATGGCCATCATTCATAAGTCCACAAATAACAAATGCTGGAGGGGGTGTGGAGAAAAGGGAACCCTCCTGCACTGTTTGTGGGAATGGAAGCTGGTACAACCACTATGGAGAACAGTATGGAGGTACCTTAGAAATCCATACATAGAACTACCACATGACCCAGCAATCCCACTCTTGGGCATATATCCAGACAAAACTTTCCTTGAAAAAGACACATGTATCCACATGTTCATTGTAGCACTATTCACAATAGCCAAGACATGGAAACAACCCAAGTGTCCAGTGACAGATGATTGGATTAGGGAGATGTAGTCTATACACACAATGGAATACTACTCAGCCATAAAAAGAATGGCATAATGCCATTTGCAGCACCATGGATGGAACTAGAGACTCTCATACTGAGTGAAGTAAGTCCGCAAGAGAAACACAACTACTATATGATATCACTTATATCTGGAATCTAATATATGGCGCAAATGAACCTTTCCACAGAAAAGAAAATCATGGACTTGGAGAATAGACTTGTGGTTGCCAAAAGGGAGGGGAGGGAGTCAGGTGGTTGGAGAGTTTGGGGTTAATAGATGCAAACTATTGCTTTGGGAATTGATTAGCAATGAGATCCTACTGTGTAGCACTGGGAACTATGTCTAGTCACTTATGATGGAGCATGATAATGTGAGAAAATAGAATGTATACATGTTATGTGTAACTGAGTCACCATGCTGTACAGTAGAAAAAGATTATATATTGGGGAACTAAGAATAAAAAAAATTTAGGGATTTCCTGTCATGGCTCAGTGGTTAATGAATCCAACTAGGAACCATGAGGTTGCGGGTTTGATCCCTGGCCTTGCTGAGTAGGTTAAGGAGCCAGTGTTGCCCTGAGCTGTGGTGTAGGTTGCAGACGTGGCTCAGATCCTGAGTTGCTGTGGCAGTGGTGTAGGTCGGCAGCTGCAGCTCTGATTGAACCCCTAGCCTGGGAACCTCCATATGCTGCAGGTGCTGCCGTAGAAAAGACAAAAAATAAAAATTAAAAATAAAAAAAAGAGTAGGGCCAATAGAAGGATTTACTTATAGACTGGTTTATAGGGTGTGAGTGAAAGAGGAGTGAAAACTGTTTCTAGGATTTCTTTTGCTAAGTACCTAGAAGAAACATTCAATGACAGGAAAGGTAATAGAAGAATATCATTGTTGGATGATGAGATATTAGGAATTTGGTTTTAGACATCTTAATTTTAGATACACATTAGATGCACAATCAGAGATAGCAACTTGGCAGTAGTATATATGAGGCTGGAGTTCAGTAAAGTGTTCCTAGCTAGAAGTATATATTTGGGATTCATCAATATGTAGATATTGTCTAAAGCCATTGGGGCAGGATGAGTCCACCAAAAGAGTGATTGTGCACAGGGAAGACAAGATGCCCCAGTCCTGAACCCTGAAATACTCCAAAGTTAAATGTTTATGGGGATGAATGTAATAAGAAAAATAGACCGAAAAGGATCAGGTCATGAGATAAGAGAAAATTCCAGAGCTTTTGAGATCTATAAACAAAATGAAAGTGTTTAGGGAGGATAAGTGTTCAACTGTGTCACACATAATATACATTCTACAATCAAATATGTTATTTCTATTCTAAGAAGCATGGCATAAATTACCAGAGATGAAAAACTCATATTACTATGAGTACTACTAGTAGTACTACTACTATTACTACTACTAATAATAACAATAACAACCTATTTTTATTGAGTACTTTCAATGTAACAGACACCATAATTACTGTTTTACATACATAGTCTACATGCAAGTAATTCTTACAACAACATCATAATGGGGTAGATACTATTATTACTTTGATCTCACAGATGGTTAAAATTACCTCTATAGAAAACAATATTTTCATACTTCAATCTTTTTTTATTTGGTCTTTTTAGGGCTGCACCCAAGGCATATACGAGTTCCCAGGGCAGAGACCGAATGGGAGCTGTAGGTGCTGGCCTATGCCACAGCCACAGCAACGTGAGATCTGAGCCATGTCTGCAACCTACACCATAGCTCGCTGCAATGCTGAATCCTTAACCTACTGAGCGAGGCCGGGAATTGAACTGATGTTCTCATGGATACTAGTAAGTTTTGTTAACTGCTGAACCATGACGTGAACTCCATCTATTTCAATCTTTAATATAATACAACTCCAGTGAGCTTTCAGATCTAATGAATTTATTTTTAATAACAAACATGTTATTATATCTTCCTTAATATGCTGAAATTAAGTTCATAGTTAAAATAACCTGTTAAAAACTCAATTTAAACCTCACATATAACTTATTGGAGAATTTCTAAAGTATAATAAAGTGTTTTAATGTGTAGATACTTGGATTCAACTACAAAAGATAATACAATGGAGATGATCAATATTTGTACCTGTAATACAGCATCACCACAAATATGACAGCTAAAAATGCAAACCAATTCAGGAATCCTGAATTGCCAATTCAAATACTATGTAATTTTCTGAATGTGGGCAGGTCTTGATAAGCTCTAAACAAACCAGTGTACAATGAATATTAGTCCCTAAATTATTCCCTCGATTTAAAAAATAAAAAAATATTTATTAAAAATCAATCAAAATGACTTTGTATGTATCATGGGGTTAGGTTCTAGAGTCACATCGTTTCCCAGGCTCAGATATTTATTTAGCACAGATAATGTCACTTACATGAATGTCTAATAGGATATTCAAAAGTAGTTCAAGACACAGGACCATTTTTTATGGTTCTTGATCATCGCATCCTGCTCACTAAATGCCAGTTGAGCCCACTCCCAATTTTCATGACTCAGATTTGTCCCCACAAATTTCCAAAATGATATCTAGGGGTCAGTATCAGTTCTTTTGAGAACCACTGGTCTGAAATGTGCTCTCCCACTTTATACTTTCTCCACCCTTTAAATGAGTCATGGAGGGCATTATAGCTGAGAAGACATTAACTTTCATCCAATAAGGCGGCTTATAATAATAAACTCCACTTTCATGGAAATAAAATAAACTCAAAATAAAGTTTTGAAATAAATGTTTCATGGTTTATAGGTCAGAATGTGAAAAGCACACTTTTCTCCCTAGCTAAAAGCACCAAAACTAGTTTCACCAGGACAGTACATCACAATTCTTCCTTGCCATCACACAGCCAAATAAACCATAATGTAGAGAAAAATTATGTGCATCTTTTCTGGAGGTTAATAAATTATTTTCTAAGCACAAACAGTAAGAGAAGCACCTTAGGTGACTGACATTAAAAATATTTTCATTAGTTCATATGCTAAAGTTAAGCAAATTAATCTTATTTTTAAAAGTTCTGAATTGGAGAAGGGGGAAAAGTTCTACTCTTATAGGCTGAATATCAGAGGTAAAGTTCTAATGTAATAAAATATTCATTGAATTGAAACCAATGCCAAATTAAAATCTTTTAAGATTGCTTTTACTCTTGTTTTTATTTTTTAAAATGAGTTAGTAATGCTATGGACAGTTTTGTAAAGTTTCCATCCAAAAAGCTGATTATGCCAATATCTGTGTTTATCTGGAGGAAGAGGTATTCCAAATGAAGACTTTCTTTTTTAGGCAGTCATCATCTCTTTTTTATTGATACTATCTTGGATCAACACACCCAAATGTCCTACCTTATATAATTGTCAGGATTTAGATGGTTTGCAATTTGAGACGTATTTCTAAGAGGAATAATTTTCAATGCACTAAATACAGCATCAGTAGCAAAGCAGAGATGATGTTTGATCTAGCCAACCTAACTCATTTTTCTGGCTCAAGCTAGAAACTGCATGGTCCCCATCCTTGCCCCTTCCCTTATATCCTGTCCTTGTTCCATGAAATTTTAAAGATATGCTAGTCATCATCTGTCCTAGAGGATGACCCTGATTAACGAGGAGAATGAAAATCTCATATTAGAACCATGGGGTTGACAAATGGAGGGCTTTTGTGAGTACAAAGAAAGGCATTTTCTTTTAGATCCAGTGACTGTCACTGGAATATTCAAGCAATGATATCCAGTACACAGTTGGAGATGCAAAACAAATACTGTGAAGAAGATCAAAGCTAGAAGCCAACAGCACAGATATGATCATTGAGACTGCAGGCAAATAAGGATGCCGAAAGAGAGTGGAACATAGTGATAAGAATGGTTGGTACAGTTTTGGCTCATCATATTTTCAAGAAGATATAAACTGGAAAATTATTTGGGAATAGTAAAAACTAATATTTAAGTAATAGAGTTAAAGTCTTAGGAAATTTAATATGGAAATTGAGTTGTTTTGTTCTAGAGAAGGGTTCACATTTCATTTCATTTAAATTGAATAGCTGTTATCAGAAAGATGCTGATCAATTTTTGGTATGTGATCCATTCTGGGAGATATCTGAAAAGATAGGTATAAGCTAAAACTGAAATTACTTAGACATAAGAAAAAATCCTCAAATATCACTATAATAAAACATGGAAAACAACAACAGAATCCTTAGAATCTGTTTTTTAAATAACATCAGAAAGAAAACAGCTAATGATCTGTCCTGGGTGGTGGAATCAGGTCCCCATAACCAATTAGGTCCCTTCTTTCTTTAAGATTCTAGCATTCTTTCTACTCCCTCCTCAACAAGACCTCTTACTATTTTTGACAATGAGAGTACTTCTTCACGGGAAATAGTTACTTCTTCATATAAGTTTTTTATCCAGTATACATAGTATACTTCTATAGGAGTCTGGTTATAGAATTCAAAATCTGTTTTTTTATCATGATGGAAAACAAAAACATGGACTGATGAGAAAACTATGAACTTTTAATCCCCTGGCTAAGCAAATTTTCAGTTAAGGAAGAGTAACTTTGAAAAACTAACATATTTGAGGAGTTCCCATCATAGCTCAGCTGTAACAAACCCAACTAGTATCCATAAGACACCAGTTTGATCCCTGTCCTCACTCAGTGGGTTAAAGATCTGGTGTTGCCTTGAGCTGTGGTATAGATTGCAGATGTGGCTCAGATTCTGTGTTGCTGTGGCTGTGATGTAGGCCGGAAGCCATAACTCCGATTAAACCCCTAGCCCAGGAACTTCAATATGCAGTGGGTGTGACCCTAAAAAGACAAAAATAAAAAATAAAAAAATAAAAGTTAACATATTGAATACACAATAGTTCACTTTTTGAAGGATCAGACGTGTTTCCAAGATGGCGTATCAAAATCTGAAGCTATTGCCCGAAATAATTCAGATGTTTCCTGGACACTTTGAATTGAATATTCAATTTAGATTAGCTGGTTGATTATCACACTTTAAATACAAAGTGTGATAAATACAAATATTCAACAGAATAGAAAGAAATAAGGGGATTAAGAGGTGCAAACTTCCAGCTATAAAATACATAGGTCACAGGGATATAATATACAGAACAGGGAATATAGTCAATAATACTGTAACAACTTTATATGATGATAGGTAGTAACAGATCTTATTGTAGTGATCATTTCGTACCATAAAAGATATTGAATCACTATGTTGTACACCTGAAACTAATATGGTATTGTTTGTTAATCATTACTCAATAATAAAAATTTTGATCTTAGACCTTTATCTCTACATGCTACATGGAGTAAACAAAAATTATTCAGAATTTTATGCAAGGCCAAAAAAGGCGAAAGGAGCTATTGATATAAAGTAAAACATGAATGAATCTCAAAACACTCTACTGAGAAACAGAATGCAGACAACAAATAGCATATACTGTATGATTTCATTTATTGAAGTTTCTAGAAAATGTAAACTGATGGTAACAGAAAGCAGACCAGTGGTTGCCTGGAGATGGTAGGGAGATAACTGAGGAGGAAACAGTGAGGGATTACAAAGGACATGAAGAAAATTTGGGGTGTCGGATATGTTCACTGCCTTGATGTGATGGTTTCATAGTATAGCCGTATGTCAAACTTACCAAAATTTACATGTTAAATATGTTAAGTTTATTATGTTAATTATATCTCAATTAATCTATTAAATAAATATGTAAAAGTTAAAATACTTTACAAAAGAAATGTGTACTGGAGAGCTAGCAAGGGTAGAAGAGTTGGATAAGCCCTTTCCATGTAGAGTTACTATCCTTTAACTAAAAGTATAATAAAGCTGCAGACCTTGGCCTAGTTCTACTTGGCCAGCTTATCACCTTTTAAGTCATTTTTAAGTTTCCTATAAGACAACACTAGTCCTGCTTTGCCATGCACAGATTTAATGGCAGTTAATGTTTCAAAGTTCTATTTTTTACTTTCAAATATGCAACAGGAATTTTGTTTGTGACTTCTGCAGTTCTTTAGTAATGATTTACCACTAATTTGCTGCTTTTTCTTTATAATAAAGGGGACAAGACTACTTTCTTGGCTACTTTGTATTCTTATATCACGAATTCCCAGGAATTAACATGAGTTAGTAAACTATTCTTGAGCTTACTAAAATATGTTCCTACCTCAAAGAGATAATTAAATTCCAAGCTAGCAATAATCCTTATTGAAAAGTTAATTTCAAGCATGAAATACATGTCTTTAAAAAAATATCTTAAAACTGTCTTTGGGAAATGTACTGAAAACGCATGTGAAAGCTTTCTAAGATGTTTATTTGTCGCCTCCCCCCCAACTGAGATGAACCAAGATCTACTCAGTTTGAATGAACAAGCTGACATTCCCCTTGAAATGAGCTTTGCCATATGGGTATTCTAAGCTGCACCTTATAACATATTAAGGATAATGTTTTCCTTCAGAGAAAAGATCTCTCTCAATACCCAACCAAAAAACATTACAACAGGCATTTTGTGAACATAACTATAAATAAAATGAATCTCAGAATGTTTAACAATGTATCAATGAATAATACAGTGAGCTTATAAACTATTTAATAGTACCATCCAGAGTAACTTAAAGAAAAATAAACCCAACTGAAAATGCCATTTATTAAATGGGAACCTTCCTACAACCTACAAAGGAACTACTGAAATTTATGAGGTTAAATTTTATGAGGAGGGTATATTCGGAAATATATTTGTGCTAAAGAATCCAAGGCTAATCCTATTAAATTCATATATTTTAGCTAAGCCAATGATGTTTGACCTAGTTTAAAAGGCTTGTGAGATTACTCCCTCTAAATACTAAGGTCAAATTCAATGTAAATGATATCATTTAATACATGCCAATGACATAAAGTCTGAGAATACAGGTATTGCCAGTCCCATTTGATTGAAAGTACATTTTAGTGAGTCCCAAATGTGCTGTAAAAATAATCTTCACTAAGATGATACTAACAGATTTTATGTTCTGGGCCATATATCCAGCAAGGCATAGTCAAAGAAATTAGTTTGACAAGTTTCAGTAGTTCTCTTTCTCAATATGGGTTGACTCAATAGCTGGCTATGAATATCTTAAACATTTCTTCAATGTGAGGATTATATAACTTACATGTATATAAAGTCTGTGTGTAAGATATTTGGGTAATAAAACAATAATTTTATTATATTATGTCTGCCTTAGTATATAGCAGAAAATTTATGGATGAAAATGTATACTTGAGCTAATATCTATTAAAACTTTGGAAAGAAATAAGAATAGACATTTACTTCTGAAAATACTAGAATGTACATGATTTGAAAAGGGAGACCTGAGGTAAATAGTTTCAACCTATAAATAAGGTGCAATGCCAAACAGTGGGAAAGTTGTCAGGGTTCTAAATGTAAGGTGCATGGATCTCTAGGGAGACTATGAGTGACAAAAGTATTTTTCTCAAAAATTTTCCTGTGTTATTGGCATATGTACACTGTGGTATATGTTATGACTGGCCAATAGGGACCTGCTATATATAGCACAGGGAACTCTACCCAATATTCTGTCATCATCTATATGGGAAAAAAATCTGAAAAAGAATGTATACGTGTATATGTATAACTGAATCACTTTTTTGTACAGTAGAAATTATCTCAACATTGTAAATCAACTATAGTTCAATAAAACTTTTAAAAGTTGAAAAAAAAATTCCATGTAGTATAGGTATATTCATACATATTTATACATTTTGGATACTTTTAACCAAAACAATGGAATTATACTATATACATTGTTATATAAACTGAGCTTTTAACATATATTTTAGGCATCTTTCTATATAAATATATGAAAGTAGACATCATGGTTATTCATGGTCCCATGGCATTAAATCAAATAGATGCATTGTGATTTATTTAACTCCCCAATGTTGAGCATATAGGTTGTTCCTGATTTTTATTACAATCATAGACATTACACTAAATATCTATATCTAAACTTGTATTTATAATTACAGCAGGAAAATTTCTTGGTTGGTCAAAATTAAAAGATAAGGCCATTAATTATTGCTGATTAACCTCCAGAAATACTGTACAAGTGTAAACACTCACAATTAGTCTATCATGTGTCTTATTTCTACACATTCTTTTCTCCCCTAGGTGTTCATTCTTTTAAACTTTTCCTAATGTGATATGTAAAATGAATATTTTAACTTGAAATCTATTCATTACTTTTTTATTTTTGTTTATTTTTGATTTCCCCAATATATATTCTTTTTCTACTATACATGATGGTGACCCAGTTACACATAACATGTATACATTCTATTTTCTCACATTATCATGCTCCATCATAAGTGACTAGACATAGTTCCCAGTGCTACACAGCAGGATCTCATTGCTAATCAATTCCCAAAGCAATAGTTTGCATCTATTAACCCCAAGCTCCCCAACCACCTGACTCCCTCCCCCTCCCCCTTGGCAACCACAAGTCTATTCTCCAAGTCCATGATTTTCTTTTCTGTGGAAAGGTTCATTTGCGCCATATATTAGATTCCAGATATAAGTGATATCATATAGTAGTTGTGTTTCTCTTTCGGACTTACTTCACTCAGTATGAGAGTCTCTAGTTCCATCCATGGTGCTGCAAATGGCATTATGCCATTCTTTTTATGGCTGAGTAGTATTCCATTGTGTATATATACCACCTCTTCCTAATCCAATCATCTGTCACTGGACACTTGGGTTGTTTCCATGTCTTGGCTATTGTGAATAGTGCTACAATGAACATGCAGGTGCATGTGTCTTTTTGTTTTGTTTTGTTGTTGTTGTTGTTGTTGCTATTTTCTGGGCCGCTCCTGTGGCATATGGAGGTTCCCAGGCTAGGGGTCGAATCGGGGCTGTAGCCACTGGCCTACGCCTGAGCCACAGCAACGCGGGATCCGAGCCGCGTCTGCAACCTACACCACAGCTCACGGCAACGCCAGATCGTTAACCCACTGAGCAAGGGCAGGGACCGAACCCGCAACCTCATGGTTCCTAGTCGGATTCGTTAACCACTGTGCCACAACGGGAACTCCCATGTGTCTTTTTTAAGGAAAGTTTTGTCTGGATATATGCCCAAGAATGGGATTGCTGGGTCATGTGGTAGTTCTATGTATAGATTTCTAAGGTACCTCCATACTGTTCTCCATAGTGGTTGT
Organism: Phacochoerus africanus; assembly: GCF_016906955.1. Taxonomy (NCBI): domain Eukaryota; kingdom Metazoa; phylum Chordata; class Mammalia; order Artiodactyla; family Suidae; genus Phacochoerus; species Phacochoerus africanus. The sequence continues at coordinate 104,281,223 of NC_062560.1, read as the reverse complement.
ACCAGCTTCCATGCCCACCAACAGTGCAGGAGGGTTCCCTTTTCCCCATACCCCCTCCAGCATTTGTTATTTGTGGACTTATGAATGATGGCCATTCTGACTGGTGTGAGGTGGTATCTCATGGTAGTTTTGAGTTGCATTTCTCTACAAAAAGACAACTTACAGAATGGGAGAAAATAATTTCAAATGATGCAACTGACAAGGGCTTAATCTCTAAAACATACGAAGTCTGTTGATTACTAATGGCTTGGAGCTCACTAGTGAGTATTAAATCTGGAAATTCAGGCTATTCCCAACATAGACTTGTTTCCCTGTTACTCTACAAACTATCTTTACCATTTGGTTGTTGCTTTTATAGAAAAGAAAGATCAGTACCTTTGGCCTTTTTAAGTCTATTTTAGATTGGACCCCATTTGAATATGTTTATCCTGCTTATAGAATATTCACACACAGTCTCTGCTTTTAAGTACCAGTCCTATCACATGTTCAGTGGTACCAGCTTTTTGTACTCAATATTTTGATTTCTAGAAAAATCTGAACATCATATTGGTCTCTATATATGCTAAGTTGATATGAAGCCTCATGTGTAGTTACAATTTGCCTCCAAATAATTACTTTGATTGGAAAAGAATATTTACTATCAGAGTCTGGATGGGGCAGAGGATAATTGTAATTCTCCTATGGAAATGAAATTCCTAGGATGAACAAGTTCAGGGGCTGAAAAGACCCATGTGGTATTCATGGGAAATTGCATGCCATTGAGTTTATGGAATGAGGTGGAATGTAATGGAATGATCTTGAACTAAGAAGCAACTTAGACATAGAACTATGGGCTGGAAAATGGTAACAAGATCTGTTTCACAATATACAGTAGTTTTCCCTCATCCACAGTTTCACTGCACTATCTGTGTTTTCAGTTATCTATGGTCAACCTCAGTCTGAAAATATTAACTAGACAATTCCAGAAAAAAACAATTCGAAGTTTTAAATTATGAGCCATTCTGAATGGCATTAAAAAGTTGCTCATTTTTCTGCTCCCCCGCCTGGGATCCCCAACCATCAACATTATTTGCTCCTGATATCCAGTCATCAATGCTGTCAAGAAGGTCAATAATAGCCTAATGCTTCATCACAATGCCTACATCATTCACCTCACTTCATCTCATCATATATGCATTTTATCATCTCATATCATTACAGGAAAAAGGGTGAGTACCATTCAATAAGATATTTTGAAAGAGACCATATTCACTCACTTTTATTACAGCATATTGTCATAATTGTTCTATTTTATTAGTTTTTAATCTATTACTGTGCCTAATTTGTAAATTAAACTTTATCGTAAGTATGCTTGTATAGGAAAAAACTTTATCATAGGTATCCTTGTATATATAGGGCTTGGAATTATCTGTAGTTTCAGGCATCCACTGGGAGTATTGGAATGCATCATCTAAGTATGGATAATGGTTGGGGGGGCTACTCTATGCATGGTATTGCCATCTAGATTGTTAATAGAGCCCTTTGCTTTAGGATGTGGAGTTATTTCATACCTATTTGGGCTGTTCTCAGCCTGTGTGCCTCTTCAGAAACACTGAGATTGAAAGTATTTCATCATAATATATGACTCCTGGTTGTTAAAGAAGTATTTTTAACATGCATGGTCAAGAAAATATGAGCCCTGTGATTCAGTTTACTGGTAAATTTCCATAGGCATGGTTTCAAATTCTAATATACCCTCTGTTGTAGAAGGGGATAGGATACAAATAATATACACTCTCTGCTCTGAATGAGTTTGCAATTCACTTGGAGAGACAGGCCAAGCATAAAGGGTACAATTGGAGGGTAATTCTGTGGAAGTTGGCTAAGTTTCTGTCACGATTGATTCTGGCAGGTGGAATCCTGCTATAACCCCTGTTGCTGGGGCTTGTTTTTGGCCTTCTCCTGTCACTTGGGGCAGTCAAAGATGGCAAAAGACTCTAGACAATGCCAAATAAGCCTCATAAATCTTCAGTGGTTGCACTAATTAGAATGAGAAAAATATTATTCTCACAAGACAGCAAATGTGAAATCTGATTCCCAGCCACCTTTGCAAAAACCTCATAATTTCTGAAGACATCTTCAGTGACCTACTAAAATACACATCTTTACTAAGGGTCATCTTGCAATCATTTCATCAATTTACCATGTAGATCCTACTTTCTATCAAAATAATGACTCAAAATATATAAGCAAGTGCCTTTGAAGCCACATTTGTGCATTGAAAAATGGCTGCCTTTAAAATAAGACTGACTTATTTTTATGCCTCATGTCTGCTTCTTACTACTGAGGCAAGCTCGAATAGTGGTTAAAAAGACAGAAACTAGGTACAAGCAGCCTGATTTCAAATTTCAGCTTTACCACTATTTGCATAACCTTAAGCATATTACTAAACCTCTTTGTAACTCAGTCACTTTATCTGCAAAATGTGAATAAAAATTGCTCCTACTTTATAAGGTAGTTATTAGAAGAAAGTGAGTTTCCACATGTGAAACACCTAGAAGAATGTCTAGTAGCAAGTAAGCACTCTGAATGTCTTGGTAATATTGTTAATGAGGTTGATGATATTGATAATGATGATGATGATGATGGGTCAGGGATATTTTACAATTTTGAGTTTCTTCATCTGAAAAACTAGAGGTAGTGCTCCCTATTTTCCAGAATTACTGCAGGGGATAACACTTAGGGATATAAAGAATTTGGTATATAGTATAAACTAAATAAATGTGTTCATACCACTTTACTCCAGCCATTATTTCCCTTTTCAATGGAAGAACAAAAATATCAGGTTCAGAAATTGAGAGCCTGGCTCATTTGCTTTCCTTTTAAGATCATCGAGCCTATGAGCATAAACATGGTCTTTCAGCACCTATACCAGGTTGACTTGATTCTTGACATATCCAGCAAAGTTTTTATGCTATCTCAGTTTGATAATGTAACATTCATTAAAGATATTCCAAAACCATTATAAGTGTTACTCCTTGAAGGAGTAATTTGAGATGCATCACAAACACGGAGTCACTCCTCTTATTTTGGAAGGGGTGTTCCTTATAAAAGCCAACTAAATGGCTATCAAATAAGCCCACCCAACCTGATTAACAGACAAAAACTTACCCTGACTCATTCACCTGCAAGTTGCATCACTGCAAGATCTTCCAGTATTCAATAAACATTTACTGAATTCCTCCTACACATCTATCACTTTGTGATAGGCATGAAAATGTATTGTCCAAATCCCCCTTCAAGTAAGGATTTGTCAACCTAGCTGCCAGAAGAGTACTCAACCCCTTAAGGGACTGTCCAAGGTGACACCCTTTTAGAGGAAGCCCATAAAATGAGCTTTTTGAGGTGGGGTTATAACACTCTGGCAATTTTGGCCAGGTGCAAGTCATTATAGTTTTAGAATTCTGTGGACTTGGCCAAGGCTCTTGGACCGGCATCGTAGCTCAATCTTTCTCTTTAATCACTTCTACTTCTTTCTACTCCTTTCCACAAGTTTTTATCCCAAGGGAACTTCCCAGCAAACATGCAGCCCACTTAACTCCTACTAAGCATCTGCTTCTCAGAGAACTCAAACTAAAATATACTTTAACTTGCCAGGTATTGTCTGGAGGGTCTACGTATTTTTGTGTTTGGACAAAAAATGAAAACCCCTTGCCCTCCTGAAACTTAGACTCTCACCATGGTTATAAGACAAGCCCATACAAAATAGCAGCTCTCAACTTCACACTTAATTTGCCTCAGCATTAAAAAAAAGAGAGATTGATCACTATAAATCAGTTAAGTCAGATATGGCTTCAAGAATACACTAGAGCTTGAACAGGATCTTAAATGAAGTTTAGATTAGTAAAAGGAAATTGGGGGAATATCCTACATGAGAGAAATAGCATGAACAAATGCTTGAACATGGGTAGGACCATGGTATATTAAGCCAACTATAAGCAAGTCTGTCTAACTGGTTTAGACTTCTATTTGGGAAGATGTGAGAGAGATTTTTGGATAAGTAAGAGGAGGTCAGATTTTGGAGGGTTTTGAAAGCTAAGCAATGTTTCTTAGACTGGATAACATAGTATGTGACTATAACCTTTCACAATTTACCACTTGCAAGACACATGTCTTTTTTTCCTCTCTATTACTTAAATTTGTTTTCTCTGAACAAGCCATTCTTTACTTTCTCCTTCCAGTTACTTCAGGGAGAGGTTCAAGATTATTCTCTCTGACTTTGAAAGAAAGGAGAGCTAACCAATTCAATCTAGGTCCCAAATCATTGTCCTGGGCAACATGAGATACTGAAAAGGTTACCAAATCATATTGGTCCTCTTATCCAACCATCCAAGATGCACACATTGACAATGCAATGAAGGATTGGTATTTAGGGCTCAGAGTTTGAGAATCTTTACTTTGTGTACTATTCAGTCTGTCTAAAAATCTTTGATTAGACACATTCTTTAGATCACCGATTCTCAACCATAGTTGACATCTCCCCAACCCCTAGGGGACATTTGGCATATTATGGAGACATGTTTATTACAATGGGAGAGAATCCTACTGACATCTAGTGGGTGGAGGCCAAGGATACTGCTAAATATCCTGTAATGCACAGGACAGTCTTCCACAACAAAGAACTATCTGGCTAAAAATGTCAATAGTGCTAAGGTTGAAAAATTTCACTTTAGTCCACTTCTATCCTAAATGTATATGAACATTCACATCTGGAAGCATGAAACTGTATCTGAATCCTTTTCCAAGTAATAGTAGCAATTCATTATTTCCATGACTATATATAACATAGACTTTATTAAAAGTTCCAGACTTTTCTATCCAATAGAGCAGACACTGGCCATATGTGGCTATTAAACACTTGAAATACGATTGATAAAAACCAGTACATGCTAGAAGTGCAAAATATTAACTAGATCTCAAAAATTTACTATTAAAAAAAATGTAGGAGTTCCCACTGTGGCCTAGTGGGTTAAGAATCAAACTGCAGACACTCGGGTCACTGCAGAGGTATAGATTTGACCCCCAGCCTGGTGGCCTGGCACAGTGGGTTAAAGGATCTGGTGTTGCCACAGCCGTGGCTCAGATTCAGTCCCTGACCCAGGAACTTCCATATTCCACCGATACAGTCATAAAAAATAATAATAATAAAGGATATAAAATGTACCACCAATAATTTTTTTTTTGCATTTTTTTGGGGGGCACACCTGTGGCATATGAAAATTCCTAGGCTAGGGGTTTCAGCTGCTGGCCTATGCCATAGACACAGCAATACAGGATCTGAGCCACATCTGTAAACTATACTGCAGCTCATGTCAACAATGGGTCCTTAACCCACTGAGCAAGGCCAGGGATCAAATCCACATCCTCACGGATACTAGACAGGTTCGTTACTGTTGAGTCAGAACGGGAAATCCTACCACAAATAATTTTTAAATGCTTATTGCATGTTATAATTATTGCATGTTAAAATATTTGAATAAATTGAGTTAAATAAAATATTAAATTCATTTTATTTGTTTATATTCACTTTTTAAGTATGCCTATTCAAAAATGTAAAATTACATATATGGCTTGCATTATATTTCTATTAGACAAAGCTGATCTACATGACTGCTCATCTTTATGTTTACAATCAGTCCAAATCCTAATTCAATCATTTAGCACATTTAGAATCTACTAGGAATCCTCTTCTATTCCATCCCCTAGAGCTGTCCTTTCAAAAATTTATCCTACTGATTATCTGAATATGATACAGTATTGTTACAAATTTTTCTTTTCTATCCAGAATTGTCCATATCCTATCCTGGTGTCTCAATGATAAACTACTATTTCCAAAATATGCCTCTTATAAACATTAAAAAAAATTGCCAAAGGATTTTCTCAAAGAAGAAAGCTGTGGTTCTACCTTGGCAAGAGAAGCATAAAACTCTGAATGTCATTGATAGTGACAGAAGGCCATGATTAAAGAGCTATAAAGAAAAATGAAGATCGATGAGGAAAAGGATAAAAAAGTAGTCTTTCTAAAGAAAGGGTTTCAAGGGGATGAACTTTTCACTTTTCTCTAAGAGAGGTGCTTGGCTTGATGAAATGGAAGCAGCACTGAACTGAGAGTTAGATGCCTGAGTTCTAGTGGTATGTAGTAACTGTGTGAGCTTGGGTGAACCACTTAACTTCCCTAAGCATCAATTAACACATCCGTAAAATGGAGAAAAAAACTTAAAAATCATATGAGAAATTGCACATAAAATACTTTTGAAGTGTAGAGTTATACACATATAAACATATGAGTTATTATTAGATCCCTTTTAATGCATTGAATGTGCAGAGTGTATTTGAAGATATGTACACCAAAGGTAATAAAATATAAGAATATTGTAGATCCAAAAATTTACAACTGACATTACCTCAATGTTGTGCCTATATAAAATGAGCTGACTTAAAAGCAGCTATTTTCTTATTTTTAAAAAAATTTTGTTTGTTTTTCTTTTTTGGCCACCCTGTGGCACAGGAGTTCCTGGGGACCAGATCTGAGCTGCAGTTATGGCAGTGCAGGATCCTCCAACCCACTGGGCTAAGCAGGCAATGGAACCTGTGTCCTGGCACTGCAGAGACACCGCCAATCCCATTGTGCCACAGCAGGAACTCCCAGTTATCTATTTTCAATGAAACAATGGTAATAAACTGGTTGCTTTCAAAATAACTAGTTGTTTTCAATGGTGTTTTGAAATTATGGAAAAACACCATTTATGACTAAGTATTTGGATTGCCACTAGGATCACCTCTCACCACGTTGAAAGTATTACAATAATAGCCTTGTATTTGGAACAACTATGTTTCATGATTGTGGTTAAAGGAGTCATGCTTTTAAACTCAATATATTTCAAGGCAAAAAGGAGGCCTTGCTCAACAGTTGAGCATATTTACTTGTTAAAGTACAATAATCAAATGGGAAACAAAATACAGCACAATTTAAAGATATATAAGGATTTGTGTGTTTCATAAACCTTTGAGAAGAGTTAAAGATCTATCACCATTAGCTCCTTTCTCAGGGTCAAAAAAATAGCTCATTTTCATATTAAGTGTAAACTTATCTGAATATATAGGAAGAACTGATAACAACTTGACATAAAGTCATCAGAGGGGTCTTTTACTTTTATTTTTATTTAATGTTTTTGGTGGTGGTAGCTTACCTCTTCAACAACCAGAAGGCTTATTTTATCTGCTTGGTTATCTACATACCTAAATTGAGAGGACATAACCTTATCTCCAAGCCTTCTGCTATTATCTTTTTGACTCATTCAAGATTGCCTACAATTTTCCTTAAAGGCAAAAGTGGATTTACCAAATAGAAGATATAAGTGAAAACAAATGTCTATTCAATGAATGAATGAGTAAATGAATGAATGAATTTATAAGTACTCTGTTATTTATTTCCCATTGGTTTGCTTAAGAAATTTTTTATTAATTTTGAACTCCTTTTCTTTTGAGGCTCTAATTTTCCCATATCAGTGTCTTCATAGCATAAAGAGGAGACCTTATACCATAAAGGTCCCTGGTATAAATCTGCATATCAGAAGAATGCATATTTGAGAACTGCTCTGAGAGCAGTAATTTTCCTTGTTTATTGGTATTCTCCTGATAGGTGTTTACTGATTACATTGTATCAAATTATCCTTAACATTTATCACTCAAAGAGCAAAGTATTTGATAAGGTGGGACCCACTGCTTATTGTTAAAGAACTTGCAGCTACAAATTCATGCTGTACCAGGACATTATTGAAAACCACATTTTAAAAAAACAGTATTTTCAAGCAGCATGACTTCTCAACATTTGGTATCTTAGTCTGCTTGGGTTGCCATAACAAAATATCATAGACTTGGCAGTTTAAACAACAGAAATTTATTTCCTTATACTTCCTCGGCCTGGAAGTCTAAAATCAGAGCACCAGCTTGGTTGTTTTCAGGTGAGGGTTTTCTTCCTGCCTTTTAGACTGCTGTTTTCTCACAATGTCCTGCCATGGCAGGAAGATGGCTCTGGTGTCTCCCTCTCTTCCCATCACCAGGGTCCTATTTTCATGACCTCATATAAACATAATTACCTCCCAAAGTCTCCCTCTCCAAATACCATGGCCTGGGGAATGGGGGAAGGGGGGAGGGTTAGGATTTCAACACAATTCAATCCATAGCAGTTGGTAGAAAATAAAGCTTCCCCTGATACTTTGAAATTATAACAGAACATATACTACAAACCTGGTGCTGTTTAAAAGAAAGTGACTCCCTGTTGTTCACAGTATAGAATTCCAATTTCTTATCCTTGATACACATATCCCCAATCTGGTCTCCTATTAGTCTCCTTCATAAACTCTGCCATCAAGGTGGAAGATTCTCCTCACTGACCCCTAAACATGGCTTCATACTATTTTCATAGCCTCAGTTTCATGCATTTGTTCATTCAAGTAGCTTAAAATGGTCTCCCTAATCCTTTCTCCTTGTAATAATCATTATCAAGAATTTTGATACTAAATAATTGCATTGAGGAAATGGTAAACGCACAGTTGATATGAGTTAAGTACTTAACATGGATTATCTCCTTTAATCCTTGAAACAACCTAAGTAACAGCAGATACTATTAGGATCCCTATTTCACAGATAAGAAACCTGAGACTACAAATATTAAGTAACTTGTTCAAAAGTCCCACCGCTATATACGACATAATAGCAGAGCTTGAATTCAAACCCAGTTTTATCCTGCTACAAGAACTGAGGTTTGTTGTTGTTGTTGTTGTTGTTGTTTTGTCTTTCTGCCTTTTCTAGGGCCGCTTCCCGCAGCATATGGAGGTTCCCAGGCTAGGGGTCCAATCAGAGCTGTAGCCACCGGCCTACGGCAGAGCAACAGCAATGTGAGATCCAAGCTGCATCTGTGACCTACACCACAGCTCACGGCAACGCCGGATCCTTAACCCACTGAGCAAGGCCAGGGATCAAACCCGCAACCTCATGGTTCCTAGTCAGGTTCATTAACCACTGACCATGATGGGAACTCCAAGAACTGAGTTTTAACACTTGTATTATACTTCTTGGAGTCAGAATTCTTAAAATAATTTTAGTAAATGTTTCCAGACAACTATTTCCACTGATGATGATTCAGTGATGTTATTATTTTTTAAGAATTGGAAAACACTGGCTATTAACTCTATGGACAAAATATATCTAAAGGGAAAAGTCCACCAAAAATAAAATTCATTCAACAGGCATTTCATGATCAAATTGGCCTCTTTTTAAAAATTGAATGTCATTGGAAGTTGATGGATATAGTTTTTCAAACCTTCTTAAAGAAATCTTCCCGTAGAAAACATTAGCCAATTTGTTTTTAAAAGATTACAATTCTCACGATTTTATATCATTTAATTTTAGACAAGGCCAAGCAGATGGAAGGGAAATGCCTGTATTAGCAAGGACTGCTTGGGAGTCACATATCTCTCATTCTTAATCAAGATACTGAATATACAACATGGAGCCAAGTGCAGAGTGGATACGATGTGCATAGATCTCTTTCAAGCCTGATGACATTTAAAGCCATACTATAGCACCAAGTGAAATACTTTGCCCCACAACACAATATCTATTTCTACAGAGGACAGGCACAGACTCCTCACCAAATAATACATTTACTTAAATGAATGAATGAAAGTTGTGAATGCCTACTATATGCCATGACCACCGGGGACAAAGCAGTGAACAAGAGATTAAAGGGCTATCAATATAGAAGGAAAGACAAAAGGTAAAAATGTAATTAAAATTATAGAGATGCATACAATTCTGTGGGTGTCTCTAAGTGGAAGAGCTGATCTAGTGTGTGGATTCATGGTTTCCTTCAGTAAGAAGTGATGCTTGAGCTGAAACCTGAAGGATGAGTAGGAGTTGGTCACATATAGAGGTGAGGGGGAGTCACAGCAGAGGGGAACATTCCAGACAGAGGAAATAGTAGGTATTAAAGGCCCAGGAGAGGGTTTGGTACATTCTGAGAACTGAGAAAAGCCTAATATGGCTAGAACACAAATATTACGATTGAGTCAAGCATGAGTGGAGCTTGTAAAGATATATTAGTGATAGTTCCTTCAGAGACCTATAGACCAAGTTTTTGTATTTTATGCTAAGACAAAGGGGAAGACACTGAATTCCTTCTTAACCCATGAGAGAAAACTATTTTATCCAGCTCCTTTTTCTCTTTCATGCCATAGGTGTTCACTGACAATTGTTATGTTCTATATGTTTTATTAAAAACAGAGATTTACATTGTGGTCATTGTCCTAAAGATGCATATAGTTTAGTTTGCAGAAAGAAAACAAGATTTTACACAAGTTGTTTAATACCTTTAGCTGCAGTTTACTCATCTGCAGAATAGAAATAATAATGCCAATTTCACAATAAATTCTCAGGAGAAACTGACAGTGTTGTTATGCACCAAAGATAAAGCACAGTTTTTTAATAACTTCATATACACTATTCCCACTGAATATTGGAAGGCTGAGTTTACCAGAATGAGGGGGGCAGAGAGAGGGTGGAATTCTAAACTACAAGTCTTTCTGTAAAAATTTTCCAACACCTGAAACTGCCTTTGTCCCACCACTATATTTAACCTCTCTTATAGCACAAATCACACTGCATTACTGTTATTTGTCTGCATTTATTGCTACTGTGAATAACTTGAGGGTAGAGTCATATCTTATTCATCTCTGTCTCCAAAATCTATCACATGGTCTTACATCTAGTAACAATTCACTAAACATTTTACTCACTGAATGAAAATCCACATACATGAATCAATTATTAAGGGATAATGAATTAATACCTAAAGTTCTACATTGTGTATTTTAGACTGTAAATAGTAAAGTATCAGAAAAATTAAAGTGATAATAGCAAGCCCCAGTAGTTTGCGTTTTTTTCAACTTGAGTCCTTTTTATTTTATTTTTATTTTTATATTATTATAGTTTATTTACAATGTTTCATCAAGTTTTGTTGTACAACAAAGTGACCCAATCACACACATTTCCCTGTGCTGTAGAGTAGGATCCCATTGCCCATCCATTCCAAATATAACAGTTTGCATCCCCAACCCCCCCGCCCCAAATGCCAATCCATCTCACTCCCTCCCCTTTCCCCACCCTGGGAGCCCCAAATCTGCTCTTCTTAGGCCCCAATAGTTAAAGAAGGCCTTGTGGAGGTGTTGGGATTTGAAATAAGGTGTTGTGGAAAAATAGATTTCCATAGGTAGAGAGAGAAGCATGGTAGTTATGTCAATGGTTTGGGAAGGTTTATGTAGGTAAGTAATAAAAATTCGAGATGTCCATGTCAAGCAACATTAGGTAGGATGGAGAAATACCAATCTGAGGCATCTATTACATCCCACGGACTGTAATGAGCTTTTTATGACATTTGTTATCACTTAACTTTTGCTGTATAAGAATCTCTCAAAACCTGGTAACTTAAAGTGAAACATGTATTTAACTCATGATTTTGCAAGTTGGGAATTTGAGCTGGGCTCTTTTGGACAGTTCTTCTGATGATCTTGGCTGGGCACATTAATACATCTGCAGTTAGCTTCTGGGAGTTGGCTTCTTGTCAACTGCAGCTATGTGGGTGGATGGACCAAGTGTTTCTCATCATCCAGCCGGCTAGCTTAGGCTTTTACACTTAGTAGCTAGGTGCCAGAAGGGGAAAGAAAGGGCAATATTCAATGTGCAAGCACTTTTAAAGCCTCTGCTTGCAACATGTGTGGTAATGTTTAATTGACCAGTTTACCACATAGCCAAATTCAGATTAAGAAGTGGAGAACTAAACTCTACTTTTTGATGGAAGAAGCTGCAAAGTCACATCGAAAAATGTCATGCATGCAGGAATGAAAGGAGTTATTAAGGCCCTTTTATGTATTTATTTATTTATGGCCACTTCCGTGACATGCAGAAGTTCCTGGGCCAGGACTGAACCTGAGCCACAGCAGTGACAATGCCAAATACTTGATAGCTAGACCAGGGAAGCCCCTATTAAGGCCCTTTTAAATAATCTACATCAATACTATCTTTAATATTCAACTAATCATGGGGGTAGACATGTATAATTCCATTTTAGAGAAGCAAAAAATGAAGTTCAAAAATTTCAAATGGCTTGCAAACATTACAAATTAGCAGAGCATGGATTAGAACCTGGCTTTGTCTACCTTCAAATCCTATGTTATTTCTATCACATCTGGCATCATCCTGGAGAATCCATTTCTAGCTATTAAGAACTACTATAGATCCTTGATTTTGATAACATGGTCAAAGCATTGTTCCATGAAGATGGCTCCATGTGCTAGAGGGAAAGGAATGAGATGAGACTGGAAGGAAAGTTTTCTGTGTTGTGACCCCAACCACACATAGGATTTCAGGCATGATCACAAGTAATCTTCTTTATACCCAGGAAACACAGCCAAGTGCTCAGAAACCTACATGAAACTCTTTTCTATACTAAAAAGCCTTAGTATATTTCCACAGGGAATAATTTTCTTCTTTAAAGCTACTTGATAGAAGCGGGTTCAGAAACTCAAGTTCTTATATTTCTCGTCCTCATATTGCCATAAATAATAAAAACCACCATAAATAATAAAAAGTAGAACTTCATTAAAAAGATTTTTTTTTAATTTATAGGCATCCATCCCACCCCAAATATGCTTAATAAGAATTGAACAAAGTTGTCCTATCACAGAATACACATATAGGAATAATTAAGTTTAATATCCAATTGTCCCCTGAAGACCCCTTTTCATAAAAGAGAACATATTACTTATTGCATCTCAGTACTTGCTTCTGAATAAATCATGAAGTGTAAATATCGCATAATTTTATAAAATGAATAGTTACTTCCCTAGTAGATTGAGTTTTCAAAAGGATTTGTGGAAAATAGCCATTAATCTTCATTTTTTTCTGTTTCCCCTTTGTAGCCAACATTTCCTGTTTCAGGAAGTAATTTTGTTCTTAAGCATAGAACTTCTTTGTTGTCAGTTTCTTTCCCACACTGGTTCTTTGAGGTAATGGCTCAGCTCCTATCACTGTCTACCACACATACTCTAATTATAAAACACATACATAACTCATAGATGTTTTAATTCATTTTATTTTCAGAGGAGCTAATCTCAGTCTCCATCCAACATCTCAGAGAGTTATTCACAGTCAAGGATAGACAAATGCAAAGTACTGCAGGAGAAGGATCTGAAGTTTAGTCCCCACTCCAAAGTTTCATAGCTATGTGTCTTTGAAGAAGATGTCACCCTTTAGGGCTTTATGTTTCTATTTGTGAAATAGGAATAATAATAATAATGATAATAACCAAAAATAGTAATAATAATAACAAAACTACATAAAGAGGCTAAACTGGAAATCTCAGAGACAGACAGAAAGAGAGATATCCTCTGAGTATTTTGAATCCATTAAGACCATCAATAAGAAACCAAAGCAGTTTCCCAAGAAATAGTATTGTCAGTTGTATCAAACTCGGCATTAGAAGGGAGAGGTTATGAGTAATGAAGACTGAATATTTCAGAAGTGATTACTGGTAAATGCAACTTCTATTTTCCCTAGGACAGCCTAGGACTCTGAAAAAAACACATCTTAAAAGGATTATATTAGCCTTTTGACACTTGATCTTATATTCTACCAGTGGTAGAAACAATCAGTGATGTTAGGAAGATGCTCATGGCTGGTATTCCTAGGACCTGGTATCTAGTTCTGTCTCTCCACTTCCTACTTAGGAGATCTTGGGTTGGTTTCGTCTGTTTCTGAGGCCCAGTTCTATCATCTGTAAAGTTAGAAGGTAAAACTTTATGGTATGAGTGTGATTTATTAAGGAGGATGTTGCCTGCCATTGCAAAAGAATTGGTTGCTTAATTATACCTTTTCAAGCTAAATTAGTTCCAAGCTTTCCCTTTCATGGTGCTACATAGTTAATATTCAGATTACATTATTATAGTGCCAGCTTTCAGTAAAACTGTGAAGGAGTTGATTTCTACATATTGTCAATTTTACCCTCTCTTTAATTGTCCTAACACAAACCTGAAATTCTTCCTCTAGGTGCCATTCCAAATGCATCTAATATCTATAGCCTGTCCATTCTGACCAGGGCCCATATGTGTACTTTCCCCCATCCTAAGGCCTTTCAAGGTAGCCATTGGTCTGTCCCACTCATTCTATAGCTCCACTCAAAGTTTACTCCAGCTGTCATTTTTTCAAATGACATTTCCTCACAAGGAAGGGATAGATAAATGAGCTGGTTGTAGTGAGGACTCTATTCAGGATGAAAAAGTTAATTGAAATATGTCTTGTCCCTAATCTTAAATGTGGATAAAAATGGAGGGGGTTAGAAAATAGATATTAAAATGCTAAGGAATAATTAAATAGTATGTATCTTTATTGTGGGCTTGAGAACAATAAAATATTGCCACTTTTATGGTCAATAATTAACCAACATGCTAAGTAATGATGATGATGAGTATGATGAATTCTTATGTCCAGAAAGAAAGTCCATCTGATCTGAAGTACTGAGTGTTTCAGGTTTGCTGAAAACTAAATGATTAATTTCCATTACAAAAAGGTTAAGAAATCCATAAAATTTTGTTAAACAGCTTTGACTGATAAAACTTGACACAGCACGATGACAATGTGTGCCTTGGTTTAAAATGCTCATTTTTATTCTTTCTTTTTACTCATCAGTAACCAAAATGAATCTCCTACCTTCAGAGCATAAGACTTCTGGTAAGCTCTGAGTCTTCTAGAAAATTGATTTTCCTGGGCACATTGCTGCTAGTGCCTCATGCTGATGAATGACCCTGCTAGTGAAACACAATTTCTACTAAATCAACAAATAGTTGTTTTTAAGGCTCTAAGTCTTACTCCATTCCTGCAAGAAAAGTTTCCATCTCCTGCTCATTAATCCTTGTAGGCAAGATTCAAACGATGGGGAAAATTCCAATAAGCCCTCTTCCTTTCATAACTATTTTCTAGTTATTTTCTAAAATTCTGAGGAGGGGGCTCAATTCTGCAAAAAGAATGGTGAGATTTAATGGAGGTCAGGATAGTTCTTAGCGTAGGATCATTCAACTGCCAGTGGAAATGACCTCCCATTAGGATATGTCATACATAAGCCTGTTAAATTATATTTGAAGAAGGGAGAGAGGGAAGAAATGGAAGAAGGAAGGAGTGAGGAAGAAAGGAAGGAAAGGGGGAGTTCCCATCATGGCACAGCAGAAATTAATCCGACTAGGAACCATGAGGTTGTGGGTTTGATCCCTTGGCTCACTCAGTGGGTTAAGGATCTGGCATTGCCATGAGCTGTGGTGTAGGTCGCAGACACAGCTTGGATCCTGTGTTGCTGTGGCTGTGCCATAGGCTGGCAGCTGTAACTCCGATTTGACCCCTAGCCTGGGAACCTGCATAAGCCATGGGTGCAGCCCTAAAAAAAAGGAAGGAAAGAGGGAAGATTAATGCTCAGGGAGCATCTTGTGATTGTCAGATTTGGATCTGCATAAAGATGAGTCATTCTTGTTGGATTCAAAGGACAAAAGCATTTTTTGCAATGTGCTTTTTCTTGGTTGTGACCATACCAGTGTTTCACTCTGTTTTGAGATTATATTAAGGGAGAATCATCATCATTATCATCATCAGTCCTAAGAATTATGCTTGGGTATGTCCACTCAATATTTACTCCCAGCATTTTTCAGCAGTCAACCAGGTGCGCTTCCCATTCCTGAAGTACTACTTTTGTGTAGGCAAGTAATTCTTTGTAAGTGATGTAAAGGACCTGCAGACAGGCTTTTGATAACCATGATGTAACACCATACTGGCAAGCTTCAGTTCTCAATTAGCAATACATTTTTTTCATCTTTTTCAATGGGGTACTAGCTAAAAGAGCATTATTCTCCCCATTCATTATGACCATGACCTTCTAATAGAAAGAGAGGATTGTTATTTACCTGATTGATCTTTTTATGCAATAATGAAGGTATATTTCTACCTAAAATATTTGAAAATTTATTGTGGATACCATACATTTACTGAACTATAGTTTTTACTTTTCTTTTTTTCCAGATGATGTTTTCCAAATATGCACACTTAATTTCCCTATACTTTTCTGTGCCCCCCATGGTGTGTCAGCATTCAGAATTCACTGATGGCAGTGTTCACTGCTACTTTGTCTCCATTTTTATCCAAAGAAAATCCTAGAACTCATTAAAGAAAATTCCAAAATATTGTCTCTTTTCTCCAGGGCTTGAGTTGTAATGCCTTCATTCATTCATTATGTACAGCTCTGATTTCTCCCAACAAAGTTCCAGGGATCTTTCCTTTGGATCTATCGCTGAAGGAGAAGGACTCCTGACAAGTCTTCAGGTGAGCAGTTGTCATTTGAATTATAACAATAAGAGTATTATGCTAAAGGCCAGGGAACAAACAAAAGGATATAGTGTTTGCAGCTCTCTAATAGCACCTTCTGTGCAGTCTTAAGCCAGAAGAGAACATGGAAGACTAGTACATAATTAAGATATGTGTTCTGTGGTGCTCCTGCCCTGGATACAGACATGTCATCGGATGATAGGCCAGAGAGTAACAAGTAGATAGTAACCCAAAGCCCCCTTCCTAAATTGGCTTATCAGAGCTAGTGCTTTAGCCTGAGGCCCTATAACACCAAAATTAATTATGGTTGGTGAATATGAATGTCTCACCTATTTCATTCTCTTACCCACAGAAATAACCACTAAAGATAGGGGCCAATGGATCTCATCATTATCTGAAACAGAAACTCCTGAATAATTTTCTATTAAGTGGCTAGAGTACATTGATAATGTCTCAGGGTTCAGCATTCAACATGAACCATCATATTACTAAATTTCTTCTGAAACATCAAATGTCAAAAAAAAAGACGTATGCACTGATCATCAGAAGTATATGCACAGTGTAATCTATTGGAACCCTGGAATTTCATACATGGTTTGTTTTGCTCAAGGAGACATTTTTTTTCAAATTTTATTTTAAAATCTACCTTCCAGTCAAGTAAAGAGATAAATATATTTCCTTCTGGCATCAAACCCACAAAATTATAGGTACAAATGGAAATATAAACAGGAACAAATGCACACACATATACACATGCAAATACATACACACATATGGGAAAGATGAAGAGACAGAGAACAGACAGATGCTGAAAATCAATAAGAGATATTCTCAGTGAACCAGAAATTGTGAGGGATCATTGAAAACTTGAAAGTAGACGTTAAGCCTCAGAAGGAAACTGTAGTGAGAAAAGCTGATGCAATCAAAAAGGGAGGATCAGTCCTAAAGGGGTTCCATATTTGCAGACAGACAAAAACAAGTGCAAGTGGGGACATAATTAACATGGTAATTAGATGGCTATCTCTACACACTTATCTAGACAATACAGTCCCTGTGCTGTAGAGACCTGCTTCTCCTAGTAGACCAGATGACAGATGCAATTAGAGATCATGGGTAGATTGCTGAATTATAAACTGAAGGATCAACTGTCTCAGTCTATTCAGGCTGCTAAAACAAAGTACTAGAGACTACATGGCTTATAAACACCAGATATTTACTTTTCACAGTTCTGGAAGCTAAAAATCTGAGGTCAGGGTGACAGCATGGTTGAATTATGAGGAAGATCCTCATCCCAGTTGTAGACTGCTGACTTCTTATAACCTCACATGCCAGAGAGCAGAAAGGGGGAGGAAAACCGATTCTGACTGTTAGGAAGCCACTAATTCAGTCATGAGGCTTCCAACTTCATTATAGTTTCTATCTTAATTACCTCCCAAAGGCCCCACCTCCTAATACCATCACATTAGGGATAGGGTTTCATCATATGAATTCTAGGGGAGTGGTACAAACATTAAGGCCACAACATCCCACCACTGGCCCCCCAAATTCATGTCTTTTTCACGTTTACAATATATTCATTCCAGCCCAGTAGCCCCCAAACTTAAGTTGGTCCAACATCAACTCTAAAGATTAAGTTTAAAGTTTCATCTAATAACATCAAATCAGATATAGATGGGCTTAAGGTACAATTTTTCCTGAGGCAAATTCTTCCCTAGATGTCAACATGTAAACCAAACAAGTTATGCAAAACTAAACCAAAATATTATGTTGGAAAAGGATAGAATCCTATTCCAAAGGAAGAAATGGGGAAGAAGAAAGGGAGGACAGGTCCCAAGGAAATTCAAATCTGAGCTAGGCAAACTTCATGAGATCTTAAGGTTCAAGGATAATCCTCTTTGACAACACAAACAGATGGAAGATATACCATGCTCTTGTATTGGAAGAATTAATATTTTCAAAATGACTATACTACCCAAGGCAATCTACAGATTCAATGCAATCCCTATCAAATTACCAAAGACATTCTTCACAGAACTAGAACAGAATATTTTAAAATTCGTATAGATACACAAGAGACCCCAAATTGCCAAAGCAATATTGAAAAAGAAAAATGAAAATGGAGGAATCAAGCTTCCTGATTTTAGACAATACTACAAAGCTAAGTCATGAAAGCAATATGCTACTGGCACAAAAACAGACTTATAGACCAATGGGACAGGATAGAAAGCCCAGATATAAACCCAAGTACCTGTGGTCAACTAATCTATGACAAAGGAGACAGAACATACAGTGGAAGAAAGCCTCTTGGATAAATGGTGCTGGGAAAACTGCAAAGCTACATGTAAAAGAATAAAAGTAGAACACTAACACCATATACAAAAATAAACTCAAAATGGATTAAAGACCTATATATAAGACCAGACACTATAAAACTCCTAGAGGAAAACATAGGCAGAAGCTCTTTGACATAAAACACAGCAACATCTTATTTGATCCATCTCCTAGAATAATGACAATCAAGACACAAATAAACCAATGGGACCTAATCAAACTCAAAAGCTTTTGTACAGCAAAGGAAACCATTAAGAAAGTGAAAAGATGACCCACAGAATAGGAGAAAATCTTGGCCAGTGATGCAACAGAAAAGGGCCTAATCTCCAAAATATTACAAACAACTCACACAACTCAACAACAAAAAAAACAAACGACCTAATTGAAAAATGGGTGGAATACCTAAATAGACATTTCTTCAAAGAAGACATTTGGATAGCCAACAGGCATATGAAAAAATGCCCAATATCACTAATTATTAGAGAAATGCAAATCAAACTACAATGAGGTACCACCTCACACCAGTCAGAATGGCCATAATTAACAAGTCAACAAATAACGAATGCTGGAGAGGGTGTGGAGAAAAAGGTACCCTCATCCACTGTTGGTGGGAATGTAATTGGTACAACCACTATGTAAAACAATATGGAGGTACCTTAGGAAACTAAATATAGAGCTACCACATAGTCCAGCAATTCCACTGCTGGGCATATGTCTGGACCAAAACTTTCATTGAAAAAGATACATGCACCCCTATGTTCATAGCAGCATGGCTATTCACAAAAGCCAAGACATGGAAACAACCTAAATGTCTACCAAGAGATGAATGGATTAAGAAGATGTATGGAGTTCCCATCATGGCTCAGTGGTTAACAAATCCGACTAGGAACCATGAGGTTGGGGGTTCAATCCCTGGCCTTGCTCAGTGGGTTAAGGATCTGGCATTGCTGTGAGCTGTGGTGTAGGTCACAGATGCGGCTTGGATCCTGCATTGCTGTGCCTGTGGTGTAAGGCCGGCAGCTACAGCTCCAATTAGACCCCTAGCCTGGGAACATCCGTATACCATGGGTGTGGACCTAGAAAAGACAAAAAGGCCAAAAAATATGTAATATATATACTTAGGAATATTACTCAGCCATAAAAAAGACAAACTAATGCCATTTGCAGCAACATGGATGGATCTAGAGACTCTCGTACTAAGTGAAGTAAGTCAGAAAGAAAAAGACAAATACCATATGATATCACTTATTTGTGGAATCTAACATATGGAACAGATGATCCCATCTAAAAATAACAAACAAAAAACAAACAGATCATGGACAAGAAGAGCAGACTTGGGGTTGCCAAAGCGGAAAGGGAAGAGAGTGGGATGTATGGGCATTTGGGAGGTTTTTTGGGTGCAAACTGTTATATTTGGAATGGATGGGCAATGGAATCCTGCTGTACAGCACAGGGAAATGTGTGTGATTGGGTCATTTTGTTGTATAATAGAACTTGATAAAACACTATAAATCAACTATACCTTAACAACAATAATTTTTAAAAAAGAACAAATGAATAATCCTCTTTGGTTCTATACTCTGCCCTCCAAACACACTGGGGCAGCAATCCACCTTCTGGACCCACTGGGATGGCACTCTTGCCCCCACAACACTGCCAGGCAGGAGTTATGCTCCCAGACCTCTACTGGATGACCTCACCCCCAAAGCTTTGGGCAGAGATTCCCTAGCCTGTTGAAAGAAAGGTGATGCCCCCCGCTCCTTTTTGAACTCAGGAGGCAGACTCGAATCACCTTCAGGCTCATTCTTTCCTCATCTTAAAGAATAGTGCACTTTTGCAGCCAAATAGCTCCTGCCTTATAAAATCCAAGAAGTCCATCAGCCTTTCTTGCTTCCCTCCTGTCTTCTCCCACTTCACTTCAAACTGGCAGTTTTCTTACTGGGATTACTGATTACATCCATGGCTCATACTCCTACTAATCTCTTTGACAAAGGATCCTTTAGCCACACTGTTAGTTTTCTCATCCGAACATGGTTTCCCATTTTTTGCAACATGGATAGGCTGAGAATTTTCCAAATCATTAAATTCTAGTACTTTTTTGCTTAAGAATTCCATCTTTAAGTAATTTCTTTCTTCTCACATTTTATAATAAGCCTTCAAGAGGAGGAAGCCATATATCCTCACATTTTACTCAGAAGTCTTTTCAGTTAAATATCCAATTTCATTGCTCTGAAGTCTACCTTCCACAAAACACTAGAACATAAACACAATGCAGCCAAGTTCTTTGCCACTTTATAATAAGGGTCAGCTTTCCTCTAGTTTCCAGTAACACATTTCTTTTTTCTGAGACCTCATCATAATGGCCTTTACTGTCTATATACCTACCAACATTCTGTTTATAATTATTTATATATTCTCTAAGAAGATGGAAGATTTCTCTATAACTCTCCTCTCTGAGCTCTCACCAAAATTTCCTTTTAAATTTGCTCCATGGCTATACTGGCTTCTTCTTGCATGCACTTCAAAACTTCTACCCAGTTCTAAAATTACTTCCATATTTTTAGGTATTTGTTACAGTAGCAATTTCACTTCTCAGGAACCAATTTCTATGTCCTTTCCAACTGCTATAACAAAGTATCATAGATTGGTGGTATATAAATAACAAACTTATTTCTCACAGTTTTAGAGGCTGAAAGTCTGCAACTCAGGTGCCAGCAAAGTCAAATCCTTGTAAGGACCCTCTGCAAGGTTACAGAGTTACTTGTTACTTGTCACTGTATCTCCACATAGCCAAGAACAAAGATGGAGAGTGAGTTATCTTGAGAGCTTAAAAGGGCACTAATCGCAATCATGAAGGGTCTACCCTCATGACCTTATCCAATCCTAATTATCTCCCAAAGGCCCTGTCTCCTAATATCATTATATTGGAAGTGGGGTTTCACCATATGAGTTTTGAAGGGATACAAATATTTAGTACATTATACCAAACCACCACCATCTCTTGCTGGAGTTAACTTTGTAGTCTCCTTGTTCCCATCCTTGTCCCTGTACCTAAAACCTATTCTTAACAGAATAGCAGGAGAAACTCTTTTATAATATAAATCAGATTGTGCTTCTCCTCTGTTCAAAGCACTGCACTGGCTGAATGTCAAACATGAGTGAAATCAATAGTCCTCCAGATGGCCTTGAGTAACCTGCCCAATTTTACCTCTTTAACCCTATTTCTTTTCATTTCTTTCTTCCTCAGTAGGCTTCAGTCGCAATGACTTCCTTGTTGCACATTTCCACTTAATCTTTCCTCAGGTAAAGGAAGAATCCACACTTGCATTTGATTTAAGCCTCTGCTCTATTGTAACTTCTTCTGAGAGGCCATTCTGACCACTCTGTCTAAAGTATTACCCCCCTCACCGTATTCTTTTCTTTTTCTTCTACAACTCATTAGTATATAATAGGCACATATGATGTAACATAACATCATTGCATTCAATGAATAGTTACTGAATATTGGTTGAATGGATAGTACCAAAAATTAACACACAAACATGCACACAAAAAAAATGAAGCAGAAGAGTGAAATACTGAACTGGAGGGCCAACCTGTGGAATTTTACTGAAAGAGAATATAAAGGGATAAAGATAGGCCATATCAAAGAATAATTAAGGGAAATATAAAACAAACCTATAAATTTCAATATCTTTCAAATCAGAGTTCCAGATGGAACAAATACAGGGAGTGGAGTAGAATAATATTTCAGGAAAATGATGAGATAATTAGAATTATTCACAAATGAAAAAAAGAATGCTCAAAGAACACTATCTTCAAGATATTTCAAAAAAAAAAAAATCCCACACAGAAGTACATTTTGGTGCTATTTTATGAGTTGAATGGTACAATAAAAACCTAGAGCATGGTTTTTGCTAGTTTCCTCTGGGCTATGTGTGTAATCCTCCTTCCACTTTTAAGGGTCTGAGAAGCTGCGCACTTCTTCCCACTGGTTTTATATGACAGTTATTAATTTAGCTAATTAATTTTTCTGCTTTGTACATTGTCTCGCTCAACTCTATAAAATGTGGGCACAGAATGTTAATTGTGACCAAACCAAGGAGAAGGAAGAGGACCCTAGATTATGTGTAAAATAAGCTTTTAAGGACTGATATGGATATATTTGTGACAGAAAGGTGAGGAGGCAATAATTCCAATTCAAATTTGATTGAAACATCTTGGGAAATCATCTGCTCACTGGTTTCTTTGCAGATCTAAACTGCTCATTTAGTGTGGCATTGGGAAACTCATCCTCCAAACAATGGAAAAACAAGAACTGATGGCCCTTTCAACAACACCACAAAAAAAAACTGAAGGAAGCTAAAAGTTGTTATTAGCCTCTTACCAAAGTAATTAATTCGTGTCACTCTGGAGGCCATTCTTATTTGGACATTTAGGAATATTTGGACCCTCTTTCCAGATTGAAGTTGGAGTTTTTACAGTCAAATATTTTCCTGCTACTATAGAGTAGCTAAGAACTAACTGGCATCTAACCATTTGTTTGGCTTTATTATACTAGTATTATTCTTCTTATATCATGATTTATTAATGTTTCCACTGAATTATGAAAGTTTATTTGGCAAGTTTTCATAGCAACAATTATGAACACCCCATCCCCTCAAAAGACTCATAAGGATGGGAACATGTTGATTAGAGGCTGAAAAAAAATAAGCTTGATTTTCTAAAGATACAATGATGTTATTCCCATTGAATATATATGGCAGTACAAGATTTTAGCTTCAAGATGAAAATTCCATTAGTTCAGTTAGCACTATGGTATGAACCATTTTTTGGTCATTCATTTCACAGAAAAAGCCATAAAACTCTAGAAGGGTCAGTGCAATTGATCACCCCTATGAAAAATACTCATTAGGTCAAGAGAAAGATATACCCTCAACAATAGTTTTTACTATGAGAAAACTATCCAAGTAGAAAGTAATACATGAAGACATTTTTCTTTCCTTTTACTCCTTAGCATGGAAACATTAGTCTGATCAAAGGGGGAAAACCACACAGTGGAAATATTAGAGAAAGTGGATAAGTCTGGATAAAGGGAGGTAGAAACATTTCAAATCAAGGCAGGGGAAAAGAAAACTGCATTGTGTAGCATTTACTGATTTCTTTTCTCAAGCTATCAACATGATGTCACTAAATAAGGAGTCAGGAAGAGATGTATGGCAACACACCCTTATATTTCCACCACACAGATGCAAGAAATGTACATGACCTCAAGGATATAGGTAATGATAAAAATATTTCAGAATAACTATAAAGTTATAAATTTTGAGTATTTCTTTGTAATATATTTTAATTATAAATTTACATAATTTATATTTAAAATAATTAGTTTTATACTTGCCTTGCAAACTTATTGAAAATTTAATAATTGGCTCCCCCAAATCCATATAAGAGAGCTCTAGCAAACCACTGCTTACAGTAAATAGAGCAGGGCTAGTGAAATTTTAAAAACATAGTTATTATATTTGAGAAAATTGATAAATTTTTTTAGCAAGACCATTTCCTTCATTCTCAATATTGGATAGATCATCTTCAATCTTGGAAGGAGAACTTCAGGGGAAAATGTAAAATATGAATTAGACTATACAAACGGGAAGTCTTTTTTTTTTCTCTCTCTCTCTTTTTAAGGGCCGCACCCCCAGCAGATGGAAGTTTCCAGGCTAGGGGTTAATTTGGAGCTTCAGCTGCCGGCCTACACTACAGCCACAGCAATGGGGGATCTGAGCCACGTCTGTGACTGTCCTACACAACAGCTCACAGCAACACCAGATCCTTAACCCACTGAGCAAGGCCAGGGATCGAACCTGCATCCACATGGATACTAGTCAGATTCATTACTGCTGTGCCACAATGGGAAGTCTGTTTTGACACACCATTTCAGAATTGGTAACTCAATGTTTTCTTAAAGATTAACATCTAGAATATTAATCTCAAAAAAGTTTGAAGAAATTCCAAGATCTGTTCTGGGGTGTTATTTGAAAAACATAATAAGAAAACAAACTAGAGTGTCAATCAGTGGTTTAAATATTTTTTAAAAAATATTTTTCTGGCATTATGTCATTCCTTTTTATGGCTGAGTAGTATTCCATTGTGTATATATACCACTTCTTCCGAATGCAAACATCTGTCGATGGACATTTGGGTTGTTTCCATGTCCTGGCTATTGTGAATAGGGCTGCAACGAACATGCGGGTGCATGTGTCTCTTTTAAGTAGAGTTTTGTCTGGATAGATGCCCAAGAGTGGGATTGCGGGGTCATATGGAAGTTCTATGTATAGTTTTCTAAGGTATCTCCAAACTGTTCTCCATAGTGGCTGTACCAGTTTACATTCCCACCAACAGTGCAGGAGGGTTCCCTTTTCTCCACACCCCCTCCAGCACTTGTTATTTGTAGATTTATTAAGGATGGGCATTCTGACTGGTGTGAGGTGGTATCTCATGGTTGTTTTGACTTGCATTTCTCTTATAATCAGCGATGTTGAGCATTTTTTCATGTGTTTGTTGGCCATCTGTATATCTTCTTTGGAGAAATGTCTATTCAGGTCTTTTGCCCACTTTTCCAGTGATTGATTGGCTTTTTTGCTGTTGGGTTGTATAAGTTGTTTATATATTCTAGAGATTAAGCCCTTGTTAGTTGCATCATTTGAAACTATTTTCTCCCATTCTGAAAGTTGTCTTTTTGTTTTCTTTTGGGTTTCCTTTGCTGTGCAAAAGCTTGTCAGTTTGATTAGGCAACATGGATGCAACTAGAGAATCTCATACTGAGTGAAATGAGTCAGAAAGACAAAGACAAATACCATATGATATCACTTATAACTGGAATCTAATATCCAGCACAAATGAACATCTCAGAAAAGAAAATCATGGACTTGGAGAAAACACTTGTGGCTGCCTGATGGGAGGGGGAGGGAGTGGGAGGGATCAGGATCTTGGGCTTATCTGACACAACTTAGAATAGATTTACAAGGAGATCCTGCTGAGTAGCATTGAGAACTTTGTCTAGATACTCATGTTGCAACAGAACAAAGGGTGGGGAAAAAATGTAATTGTAATGTATATATGTAAGGATAACTTGATCCCCTTGCTGTACAGTGGGAAAATAAAAAATAATAATAATAAAATAAAATAAAAAAGATAAAAAAATATTTTTCTGTTGCTAAAAGAAAAACAACAACGTGTTTGGAAACTTTTCTTTATCTTTTAAGTTTCAAAGCCCATGCACAAGCATGGGTGAAGAGCCTGAAACCATACCTAAAAACCACTGAGGTAGCCCTTGAGATACTTTCATAGAATTCCTGGGTTCCACAGAACAAGAATAGATAGGTAAGAAAGTTTGAAAACTGTTCAAGGAGGCCTCTTGAAGCTTACTTAGCATAGCCTGTGGCTGGTTGATGGGAGTCAAATACCACATATCCAGAAGTATTAAAGACACAGTTATAGCTCATAATTTATTATCCACAGGCACAGAAACATATTGCTCTTGTCACAGAACATTTACCTGCAGTAAGTCTAGCAGTGGAAAAGAGATAATGCTTGCTTAATCAGTAGGCTGATGTTGTTTTGCAGACACAAACTACTCCATAATTCTGACAAGAGTTTAACCCTTTTATGTGGTTCAGTGCATATACACCCTCACCCCCATAAAGAGTACTCGCAATAACTAGAAGACCATAGATTTGGAATCAGTAGACTATACCACCTCCCAACAATAGGCATTTTAACCAATCAAGGCACTCTTTCTCACTTACTTCAAGACCATCCCAGGATCTTGCTTAACACAGATTTTCAGGCTGCTACAGAAAATGAGTTGGTGCCCCAGCTGAAATCCACACATATCCTTCATGGACCAATAAATCTTTCAGGTCACATTCAGCTATAATGTCCTAGTTCAGCACAAATGTTAATCTCATCTTTTCAATTCTTACTAGTATTTCACTCTCTCTTTTTTAGCATGCATCATTTAAAGAGACAAGCAAACAAATAGAAATATTTGAATCTCTGAATACTTACAGAAAAGAAAAAAATGAAACTAAATTCATTAACTTCCCCAGCAGAACATACAGACCACTTTATATGGTACTATGGCCTGCTCAAGATTAATAGTTGGAGACGAAAAAAATGGGAATCGTTTCCTCTACTTGCTTCCCCTAGTCTACCCAAAAGAATAGAGTACACTCATTTCACTCATGGTAGTAGATTTTTTAAACTGAATAATCACAGAAGGCCAGATACCAAGGACTTATTGCACGCCTATAGAAAAAAAAATTAGGAATGCCCTGTGCATGAGTGATTATAAATTGGTTATGGGGTTTAATTAAGGGGTTTTCATTTCATCATCTAAACAACTGGGCTTTGGGATTAGCAGTTGCTGTCTGTTCACATCAGTAACTGGCAGTGATTCTTCTAATCATACGAGGACAAATTAGCATATTGTGCATTGCAAGATGGTCCTCCCAATAAAAAGTGACAAAAGGTTTCTGAACTAAGCATCTGTCATCCAGAATGCATGGATATCCAGAATGAATATATGATTTATTTATAAAACATCTTCATTCCCAGGAGACCTTATTTATTTATTTTTGTTTGAGAAGCTACTAAAATCTAAAACAAACAAACTTTCTCAATATTCCGAAAGACTTTTGGAAAACAATCATTCTTTAATCGTTATACAGTATTTTTGACTATGTAGCTATGCCTACATAACAACTGAAAAGTATTTTAGAAGCAGAATAGAAATTAGAATCATTGTTTACCTGAAATAGTCCATTTATGTAAAATTCTCACCTAACATTAGGCTGAAATTTTCCTGTTGTCTTAATGCTTATTGTTGCATCTTGCTGTTTTCTGAAATTTATGCAAGATGCTACTACCATGTATATTTTACCAAAATGGGAGTATTGCTTTACAGATTGCATACAAAATATAAATATGATGGAATTAGCTAGCTGGCATTTGACAGAAAGTTTTGCTTAATATATCTGAGAAGAGTTTTCTATGAAATATTTGCCCTTAAGATGGTTGTTCATTTTACAAATATTTAAAGTGCCTATTAGGTCAGGCAAGACATTGGATATGGGGGTGTAGCAATGAACAACAGATATAATATCTGCTCTTACAGAAGTTTTATGGTCATGTGGGGAACAGGTGATGTATAATATATACCTCTTGTAGATACAGAAATCATATTGGCATATTTACGCCTCTGAGATGTTCTACAATAAGAAGCAAGCAAACAACAAAAACAACAATGATAAAACTTGTTGCTTAGCTGGGTATTTCTCACAACAATTCAAATGAAACAGGTGGTGTGAAGAACTCACACTGGGGCAACAGCATGAAAAAAATGGAGCTAGAAATTCAATCTAGTTTTAGTATTAAATATACTTTACTCTTTGAAAATTGTAATATGAGATGTCAAATTCTATATTAATCAGAACATCTGAAATTATAGACAAACAGTTTATTCTGTATATACATGAACAGATGCTAGAAGAGGAAGCTACTATCAGCTATCTGCTGTGAGCTCCAGGAATCACTAAGGCCTGCATTTGTTGTACATCGATACAAATTCTATGCAAAGGCCTTTGGCTGGATTGTCCTTGCTGAAGGGCTTGATAGATCTCCTCCTCCAGTTGGTAGCCAAACACAATCTTGGTATCCCTTTTTCTCAGTGGTTAATTATATTTATAACCTCAACCATAAATAAGCAAATGGTAGTGAGGGATTTTTTTGTGTGTGACCTGAAAATGTCCTAATGCCCAGGCTAGAAATCAATCTTATGTAAATTGAATATCCCCAGGCTTCATAAGCATAACAGTGCAAATGAAGTCACATTGACATTTATGCCCAAATTAGACTGACTTATTACTTCTACTTGGCTATGTGGTCCATCCTATGGAGGATTTCTTGAGGTTTCTGGGATGGCAGTGTAACTCAAATTTTTTTTTTTTTTTTTTTGGCAAATCAGTCAGGGTCAATGTTCACTCCACAACTGCTGACATTCCTGGCTTACGTGGCTCATGCAGCTACTTCAGCCATGCTCATGCCTCACTGCTCTCTACAGCTGGTGCTGTCTCATTCTCCAGACAAACTGAACTTCTTTCAATTCCAAGAATGTGCTATGCTTCTCTCAACTTTAGGCCTTGTCAACTAGCTACTTCCTCAATTTGAAACATATTTTGTTCAAATCTCATGTCAAGTGTAACTTACTGGAGAAAGCATTATTTGACTATAAATGAGATTTAGGGGCCCTTCCTATGTGCTCATACAGCATACTGCACTTATTTATACTGTAGCACTTATCACATGGTCTTAATAACCTGTTGGAGAGAAATAGGTAAATAGCAAGAAACTTATATAAAAGAGAGAGTAAGTCTTTTTTATCTGTGTGCCTTGGGACTTAACATAGGGCCTTTCTTATAATGGGGCTTTTTAATAGGAGGGTTTGCAGTGGTCCTTCTACCATTCAACAATTATTCTAGTTATAGCTAGGCTATAGATGAGTCAATCTTGATTATCAGTTTTCAAACTGAAGTTATACATATTAACTCTCCTTATTTCTCATATTTCAAACATCCTGTATGCCTACCCAGGTAATTCTGTGATAGAGAATGATTTGCTGATTTATTCTATTCCTTTAGGCACCCAGAGTCCTCATTCTGAGCTTTGGCTGCCTGAAGCCTCTCACAGTTTTACCAGGTCATCAGATTCATTGCTTTATACTTTCGTATTTTCCTTCTTTATCAATTTTTTTCATCCTCAGTCTTATTTCCTTAGAACCCTGTTTTCTGCTAAGTTGCTACTGACTCAATCGAAGTCCCTATAAAAGCACATTTTAATTAACTTATGGGAGGAAGAAATTTTTAAGATTCATGATTAAGGAGGGCATATGTCCAGGCTTTTTTTTAAACAGCTGATAATAAGAAATAAGCAGACTAGGGTAACAGTCTGTACCAGGTCTTGTAGTGGTCAACATTCACACTTCACAGTGTGGGATACACTGCTGTAATGTCAAATAACACTCATTCTGACCCCAGAGCAAATGATAAGACCCTTAAACTAAGGTATACAGGTGGGACGCATATATCCCTTTAGAAACCAAGCCTCCTTGCCCTCAACCCAGCCCTCATTATTGCTCCTTACTTTTTCCATATACAGTATCACTAGGAATCAAAGAGCCAGGGTCTCTGCATAATTTAAAGAGAATGAGGCTGATTGTGAGATATTCAGCTGTGGTTAATGTGAGAGGACTGCTCCCCTGATTAAATGACTAACTTCCTGAACTGTGCTTAATGAAGAATGCAGGGTAAAAAAGAAAGGGAAATGGTGGGAGACAATCTTTAGCAAAAAATGAGCTAGAGCAATTGAATAAATAGCACATCATAGAACAGGAGGAATATTAGGCATCAGAACTGAGAGCAACACAGGTGAGAAGGTGAGAAGAGGAAGAAGAAAGGGTGGGTGGGGAGATAACAAGAGTGCAGGAGAGAGAAATTGAAAATAACCATGAGTAATCAATTATAAAAAACAAAATTAAGGGCTGACATTATGCCAAGATCACTAACTGTATAGAATAGCCAAGAGGTCTTCAAACTATACCTTGTGAACCAAATTTGGCCAAATGTCTGCTTTTGCAAATAATATTTTTTTTAGAACAAACCACACTCAATGGTTTACAAATGGTTGTTTTAGTGACGCAAAGGTAAAGTTGAGCAGTTGTGACAGGGCTCTTATAGTTCACTAAATAAAATATTTACTATTTGGTGCTTTAAGAAAAGTTTTGCTGCACTGAGGAAAAATAAATTAAAAAAAAATAGTTGATTTTCTCCAGTGATGGGGACTGAGTCCCAGCAGTAGGCCCATGGTGTCCACTTTGGGTACTTTACAACATAGAAGTGAGGAACATGTGATCCTCGTGCTCTGAGGGTGGGGAAGAAGTCCCACAGCTTGAAGAAGTGGTGAGTCTCAAGCCCTTTTAGGCCACTTGGCAGTCTAACCAAGTAAGTAGTCTGCAAATCTATGCTAAATTGTTTATGGTGAGTCCTCTGCTGATGGCCCCTGAGGATATACTTTACAGAAGGCAAACTCCATTCAGCCTTTCCAGAAAGACCATGCCATACATTCTGAACTCTTTCCACTGACAAGGCCTCTTTCAATTTTTGATGACCTTGAAGAGACAGTCTATGGGTTGCCTAAAAGTACATTAAAAAAATCTAGGAGTTCCCGTCGTGGTGCAGTGGTTAATGAATCCAACTAGGAACCATGAGGTTGCGGGTTTGATCCCTGGCCTCACTCAGTAGGTTAAGGATCTGGCGCTGCCGCGAGCTGTGGTGTAGGTTGCAGACGCGGCTTGGATCCCTTGTCGCTGTGGCTCTGGTGTAGGCCGGCGGCTACATCTCAGATTGGACCCCTAGCCTGGGAACCTCCATATGCCATGGGAGCGGCCCAAAGAAATAGCAAAAAGACAAAAAAAAAATCTAAGAGTTCATGGACATTTGGGTTTATTTAGATATAGAAAAATATTGCTAAACATCTCAGTTCTATAGACTTCTGAATTCTCATCATTTTAAGTATTTTGCTCCTGGTAGATACAACCAGGTTGTGTGTGTGTGTGTTTCCATAGGCCTGCACCAGCACACTTTAATGTGAAAGAAAACTTACACAAAAATGTAAAGTTCTGTTCTTACAGGTGGCTGTTTCCATTGGATCTGCTTAATAGCTACATAGATTAAGAATTTGATAACCAAGACTTAATATGGGAAACATTTAACCATTTTAGTCAGTTTCAGAAGAGTGTTTTTGTTTGTTTGCTTGTTTGTTTGTTTTGCTTTTTTTTGGCTGGTTAAAGTACAATTAGCCAGTATAATCTTAAAGAATATTGAACTCATTTATATAAGCTCTAACCAATAGCTAACAAAATTTGTGAATTTCTTATACTTGTTTGGAAGTCATTGATGGATTTGGATGTTCTGAATATTTTTCTCTTCCTTGTTAATTCAGAGTTTTTCCCCTTGACTATTAAAATCTCATACACTTAGCCAAGACAATATTCAAGCATTTTTCTTTATCACAGTTGCCACAAATGTATAAATGAATAGAAATTCAGAGTCAAGAAAGATAATCTTTATATTTAAGTACCACTTAAGTACTGTTAGTCAACTCATCATAAAAAAGAAGCACTTTAATGATACAATAACAACAACACTGCCAATAACTAGTCAGGGCAAGTCAGCCATGCACTCAGATATAAAAGCAGAGCTTCATAGGAAACCAAAAAAAAAAAATCGACTGAAAATTTAATTAGAATTAGTCATCTTCACAGGCTGTTTGGAGCTAGTGTCTCTCTCTCTCTCACCATTTATGATATTTAGAAAAAAAATATGAGGTTGATAATAATGGACAGGAAATGTCACAGATCTGTGACTCTTCCTGAGTACCAGAGACAGAACACATTGCCTTATTTTGAATCATTTCTCAGATTAGTAACTGTAAAAATTCAGACACTTTGGAAGACACTGAGAATTTTACAATGTGATATAGTACATGAAGAATCCAAAGCAATATAACTTCACCAGAGACTGAAAATGTATGTAAATCCAGTGAAATTTCAGCTAACTGACATGATGAAGGAGTATATATTCTGATACTTTATTATAATCCACACTAGTAATTTTCATGTTTTTTGGTCACAGAAATCTTTTGCAGAAATTCAAAATCTAAAATAGCTGAAGCTGACCTGATCTGGTTGAAGCAGTGGCAGATATGCAACTTTCTCTTTTCACCTCCTTGTTCTTTTGGCACATTGCATTTAACACCGCATCTGGTACATAGCAGGCATTCAAGAAATTTTTTTTTTTTTTTTTTTGCTTTTTAGGGCCGCACCTGTGGCATATGGAGATTCCCACGCTAGGGGTCAAATCAGAGCTATAGCTGCCAGCCTATACCACAGCCACAGCAACACCAGATCTGAGCCATGTCTACAACCTATACCACAGCTCACGGCAATGCTGGATCCGTAACCCACTGAGCAAGGCCAGGGTCAAACCTGCGTCCTCATAGATACTAGTCAGATTTGTTAACTGCTGAGCCATGACGGGAACTCCTCAAGTAATATTTTTGAATGAGCAAATGAACAAGTGAATGAGACACCTATGAGGAATCGCTAGGGATCTGTAAAGCAGTTTTTAAACCTTCTATATAACTTATTAGTTTTAAGGATAAGAAACCTCTAGAAGACATGAGGAATAGTAAATATCGACCAAGTAGCATTCCATGTTTGTTTGAGGATGCAGAAGGTCCTCTCATTCCTAGCAAAGCCTTAATACAAAGCATCATTATTTTATTGCTAGAATACCCTAAAAGAGGTTTCTTACATTTTGGCTGTACAAAAAAAAAAAAATGTATTTTCTTACAAGACTCCTGGGTATGAATTATACTTCCAGAAATATGATAGAGGCCATAGCTGTGTGATATCTGTGATATCTACATGTGATATTTCCACAAGTAGAAAAAACAACACAATTCAAATCACAAATTCCATTTTTATCCATAGAGTTGACTTCATGTGATCAAAATCTAAGCACCTTTGAAACTGATAGTCATTTTTACTTAAAAAGAAAAATGCTTTTACAATAAAGGATCAAGAGTAATTCTGAGTTATTTATGGTTGGCTGTCATGGTTAATTTTATGTATCAACTTGAACTGACCAAGGGATGTTTACGTATCCAGTTAAACATTTCTGGGTGAATCTGTGAGAGTGTTTCCAGATGGAAGAGATTAATGTTTAAGTTGGTGAACTAAATAAAACAGATTGCCCTCCCCAGTGTGGGTGGGCATTAGCCAATCCACTGAGGGACTGAACAGAACAAAAAGGCAGAGGAAGACTGAATTTTCTCTCTCTCTGCCTGACTGCATGAGCTGGGACACTTGCCTTCTCCTGCCCTTGGACTGAAACTTATACCATTGGCACTCCCGGTTCTCAGGCCTTAGGACTCAGACTGGAATTTCAAGCATTGGTATTCTTGGGTCTCCAGCTTACAGACAGAAGATGATGGGATTTCTCATGCCTCCATAATCACATAAGCCAATTCCTTATAATAAATTTCATTTTTATAATAATAAATCTGATAGATGGATATATATTTATTTCCCCCCTCCCCCTGGAACACTCTGGCTAATACATATTTTGGTATCAAGAATAGTTCTATAGGAACAGAATTTTAATAATGAGATTTCTGGGTCATTTCTGGGATTTCCAGAACTGGATCTTTAATCTGATTAGATTTAAAGACTAATGATTTTATTTCCAGCAATAAAGAGAACATTGATAATTCATGGCATGATGTGGCAGTAGAGATATGCAAGATATCTGCACTGGATACTGCTAACCAGCCACTTATAAGCAGCAAGGAGATGAGTGATTGTGTATATATTTTCAAACATTTTAAGAAAACTTACAAATATAATGCGATTGGCCAGTTGCTCATGATGTCAGCAGACAAAATGGTGAAAGAAAAGGATGAATGCAGGGATTCATATTTCTAGCTCAAGTGCCCATAAATGACCTGAAGTTTTCTATGCATGCCCTGAAGGAGAGCCTTAACTCCTATAGCCAAAGGGCCGAGATTGCTGAAAATCTAATGGAGAATTTCATAAGGAAACTGGCTGACTTACAATTCAAGTTCAAGTCTTAGACATTTAGGGTTTTTACTGTTAAAGTGAGGACAGTCATTTAGAAAGAATGAGTGCCTGTAAACTGGGATGGAGACATATGGGAAAACCCTGACAAAACTGGGTACCCAGAAGCTCTAGATCTTAATGAGTCATCTTTGCCAGTGAAATAGATCTCCCCACTCTGACTGAAAGTTGTTTCCACTTCCTAGCAGAAGTAGCCTCCCAACCCCAGCAGAAGGAGCCTCTCCACCCCTAGGAGCAGCAGCATCCCCACCCTCCAGTGGTATCAGCCTCTCTACCCCTAGTCTTGTTGTCCTTTCCCCACCCCTGCCAGAGGGAATTAACCCTGCACTGCTGAGGAAAGTGTAATGGCTTCCCCTGAGGCAGTTGTCATGTAAAACAATGCTGATTCTCCTCAGAATCCACCCCTACCATCCTTGCTTCTAGACCTATACTCAAGTCTCAGCCGGCCCCAAAAGGTCAGGTACAAAGCATTACCCATGAGGTGGTACAATACACTCTAAAGAACTACCTGAGCTTTCTGATGTATACAAATAGAAATCCAGGGAAATGTGTGGCAATAGAAAGAGAGGGTATGAGAAAATGATGGAAGGACCGTGAAGCTGAATCAGGCTGAATTTATTCACATGAGCTCACTTAACAGAAATTTTGCATTTAATGTTCCAGACTGGGAAGTTAGAAAGGGCTCTAAAGGTTTGGATGGTTGGTTGCAACGTAGATGAAGAGGTGGCCCACAGCGAATAAAGTGGAAATATTGGATCTACCTTCATTTAAAGTAGAGATGGAGTAGTTCCCCTTGTGGATCAGTGGTAACCAACCCGACTAGTATCCATAAGGATGCAGGTTCAATCCTTGGCCTTGGTCAGTGGGTTAAGGATCCAGCATTGCCTTGAGCTGTGGTATAATTCTCAGACATGGCTCAGGTTGCATGCTGCATGGCTGTGGCATAGATCAGCAGCTGCAACTACAATTCAACCCCTAGCCTTGGAACTTCTATATGCCATGGATGTCACTCTAAAAAGAAAAAAATAAATAAATAAAATAGAGAAGGGAATTCAAAGGCTTAGGGAGATTGGAATGTTAGAATGGATTAATTATTTAAGATCTATTCATTAACACTGGGAGGGTTCAGAAGACATACCTTTCACCAATGCTTTGAGAAATAAAGTCATGAGGGGAGCCCCAGAATCCATGAAGAGCTCTGTGACAAAACTTAAAAACTTACAGTGGGAACTGCAACTGAATTGGAAAACCTAAATGCAATGGGAGTATTTGGATCCCATCTGGCAGGGGTAAAGTGCTGGCACTCAATAGCCACAGGCAAGGAAGTCATGGTTACAATAAGAGACAGCACAAAGTAGCAATCAGAATACTCTGACTCATACAGACCTATGAAGTTGGCTAATCATGCTATTCCTAGAAGAAAAAGAAATGGGATGCCTAGTAAATTCTTACTTGATCTGTATAAACAGAAAAGTTTTATGTCAAGTGGAAAAAATCTAAACTGAATCATAGAGTTACATCCCCTCAATAAATTCTTAGACTTGAGAGAGTATTTATAGGCCCAGAAACTCTCATGAATGAAGGTGAGACTGGGTCCCATTGAAGAAGGACCCTATATACTACCAAAAATGTATATTGTTAATCTTTTTCCCAGCTTTCCACAAAAGGATCAATGACCTTTTGGCAGGGTAACCATGAATTGGGGAAAAGGAAAAAATCAGACCTTTCAGGGACTACTGGACACTGAATCTGAACTAACACTAATTCCAGAAGACATAAGATGTCACTCTGTTCCACCAGATTAGGAGTTTATGAAGGTCAAGTGATCAATGGAGTTTTAGCTCAGGCCCATCTCACAGTGGGCCCAGTGAGTCCCTGAATCAGTTTTGTGTTATTTCCCAGTTCTGGAATACATTAATTGGAATAGATATACTTAGCAGCTGACAGAATTTCCAAACTGGTTCCCTGAACTGTGGAGTGAGGGCTATTATGGTAGGAAAAGTCAAGTGGAAGCCACTAGAATTGCCCCTATTTATCTTAGGCAGAAGACAGAACGATCTTGGGGAATAACTGGATTATCATAAACTTAACCAGATGATAGCTCCCATTTCAGCTGCTATACTCTGGTATGGTTTCATTGCTTGAGCAAATTAACACATTCCCTGATAGCTGGTATATAGCTATTGATTGGCAAATGCCTTTTTCTCCATCCTTATCAATAAGACTCACCAGAAATAGTTTACTTTCAGCTGGACAGGCCAGCAGTACACCATCACTATCCTACCTTAAGGGTGTATCAGCTTTCCATACCTATGTCATAATTTAGCTTGCAGAGATCTATTTATTTATTTATTTATTTATTTATGCTTTTTACGGTCGCACTCACGGCATATGGAGGTTCCCAGGCTAGGGGTCTAATCGGAGCTACAGCTGCCAGCCTATGCCACAGCCAGAGCAACACCAGATCTGAGCCACATCTGCAACCTACACCACAGGTCACGGAAATGCCAGATCCTTGACCCACTGAGCAAGGTCAGGGATTGAACCCACAACCTTATGGTTCCTAGTTGGATTCATTTCCACTGTGCCGCAATAGGAACTCCTAGTTTGCAGAGATCCTAATCACCTTTCCCTTCCAAAAGACACTATACTGGTCCATTCCATTAGTGACATTATGCTGAATAGACCTAGTGAGTCAAAAGTAACAACTACACTAGATTTATTGGTAAGATATTTGAGTGTCAGAGGAGAGAAAGTAAAGAGAACACAAGTTCAGAGGCTTTCTATCTCAGTGAAATTTTTAGGGGTTTACAGAGCAAGAGCATGTTGAGATATCCTTTCTAAAATGAAGGATAATTTGTTGTATATGGCCCTTCCTACAACCAAAAAAGAGGCACGACTGCTAGTGGGCTGCTTTGGATTTTGAAGGCAACGTATTCCTCATTAGGGTGTGTTGCTCTGGACCATTTACCACATGACTTGAAAAGCTGCTATTTTTGAGTGGGGCCCAGAATAAGAGAAGGCTCTTCAATATGTCCAGGTGGCCATGCAAGCTGTTCTGCCAGGTGGGCCACTTGATCCAGCCAATCCAATGGAAATGGAAGTATCAGTGGCAGAAAAGAATGCTATTTGGAGCCTTTGGCAGGACTCTATAGGTGAAGTATAGCATCAGCCCTTAGGATTTGGAGAAAAGCCCTGCCATCATCAGCTGATAACTACTCTCCGTTTTAGAAATAGCTCTTCTCTGACCACTGGGCCATACTAGTGACTAAACACTTAACCATGGGCCATAAATTTACCATGCAACCTGAGTTACCCATCATGAATTCCATGTTATTTGACCCACACGGTCATCAAGTTGGGTGTGCATAGCAGTACTCATCAAATGGAAGCGGTATGTATATGATCAAACCCAAGCAGGCCATGAGGGCACAATACAAGTAAGTTACATGAAAAAGTATCCCAAATGCCCATAGTCCCCAGTCCTGCCACACTGCCTTTTCTCTCCCAGCCTGCACCTATGGAGTTCCCTGTGATTTTTTGACAGAGAAAGAGAAGTCTCAGGTTTATAGATGGTTCTACAGGATACATAGATATCATCAAAAGTGGTATAGCTATAGTACTACAGCCTGTTTCTTGGACATCACTAAAGGACAGTAATAAAGGTAAATCTTCCAGTGGGTGGAACTTCAAGTAGTGCGCCTTGTCTTATACTTTGCTTGGAAGGAGAAATGGATAGATATGGAATTATGTACAAATTCATGTATTGTGGCCAATAGTTATGGGGGATGTTCAGGAACTTGGAAGAAGCATGATTTGAAACTTAATGACAAATTTGGGGAAGAGGTATGTGGACAGACCTCTCTGAATAGACAATACATGTGATGATACTTGAGTCTAATGTGATAATGTGAATACTTACCAAAGGATGACCTCAGCAGAGGAGAATTTTAATAATCAAGTGGATAGAAAGACCCATTCTGAACAGGCCAGTCAGCCTCTCTCCCCAGTCACCCCTGTCGTTGTCTAATGGCCTCATGAATTAAGTGTCCAAGGTGGCAAGGATGAGGATTATATATATCAGCAACATGTACTTTCACTCACCAGGGACAACCTAACTATGGCCACCACTGAATGTCCAATATGCTGAGACGAACACAGAGTTCCTGATATGGCACCATTTCTCAGGGTGATTAGCCAGCTATCTAGTGGCAGACTGATTATATGGTACTGCTTCCATCATGGAAGGGGCAGCATTTTTGTTCTTACTGGAATAGATACTCTTAATATGGAGATTTTCCTCCTTTGCCTGAAATTCTTC
Source organism: Phacochoerus africanus (assembly GCF_016906955.1). Classification (NCBI taxonomy): domain Eukaryota; kingdom Metazoa; phylum Chordata; class Mammalia; order Artiodactyla; family Suidae; genus Phacochoerus; species Phacochoerus africanus. The sequence goes on along the minus strand of NC_062560.1, from coordinate 104,242,353 downwards.
GGCCAAAACTACCATCCATGGATTACAGGATAATTTATCCACCGTCATGGTATTCTGCACAGCATTGCTTCTGGCTCAGGAACTCACTTCATAGCAAAAGAATTGTGGCAACAGTCCCATATCCATGGAATTCATTAGTCCTATCATGTTCCTCGGGATCTGGAAGCAATTGGCTTAACAGAATTGTGGCATAACCTTTAAAAGATTCAGTTACAGTGCCAGCTAGCTGGCAATACCTTGGAGGGCTAGGGCAAGGTTCTCCAGAAGGCTGTATATGCTCAGTATGTTATGCTGTTTCTCTGATAGGATTAAATGGTCCAGGAATCAAGGGGTATAAATGGGAATGCCACCACCCACTATCACCTCTAATGACAAATTAACAATATTTTTGCTCCTTGTTTTTGGGACCCTTTGCTCTGTTGGCCTACAGAGGGAAAAATGTTTCTACCAGGAGACATAACAATGATTCTATTACACTGGAAGTTAAGTCTTCCACACAGCCACTTTGGATTCCTCATTCCTCTGAATCAACAGGCAAGGAAGAATTAATATGCTGGCTGGGGTGACTGATTTTAACCACCAAGGGGAAATTGGATTACTGCTCCACAAAGGAGGGAAAGAAAAATGTGTGGAACAATGAAGACCCCTTAGGGTGCTTCTTACTATCACTATGCCTTTTTATTAAGGTCAGTGGAAAACTGCAACTCAATCCAGGCAAGACCACTAATATCCCAGACCCTTCAGGAATAAGGGTTTGGGTCACCACAGCAGATAAAGAATTATAATCAGCTGAGGTATATCCTGAAGGCAAAGGGAACACAGAATGAGTAATGCAAAAAGGTACTTATAAATACCACCTATGACCATGAGACCAGTTACAGGAACAATGACCATAATTGCAATGAGTATGTCTTCCTTATTTTATTTTGTTATGGATAATTGTGTGTGTATGCATGTAGCCAATATCTTTGTTTTCTTTCCTCTCTTACTCCTTTATCATGTAACATAAGATGTATCATTAACTTTATATCATAGTATTTAAGTATTGCTAATTTTAATTTTAAGTTATGGGATATCGAAGAGAAGAGTAAGCATCATTAAAGGATTTTCTATTCTGGGGAACCAGTTAGTGCATTTTTACTGTATGCAGGATAGTTGTATCATGTTAGATAGAATTATGAACTTGTTATTGTCTTCATTTGGAGATGTGCATGAATGCCCAGTTGATAAGGGGTAAACGTGTGATGACTAACATTTTGTGTCAATTTGACTGAGCCAAGGGCTACTCATATATCTGGTTAAACATTATATCTAGGTAGGTCTTTGGGGTGTTTGGGGACAAGATTAGCATTTGAATTGGGAGACAGGGTAAAGCACATTGCCCTCTCCAGTGTGGGAGGGCATTATCCCATCCACCCAGGGTCTGAATAGAACAGAGAGGCGGAGGAAGGCTGAATTCTCTCTTCTGAGATTTTGGTCTTCTCCTGCCCTTGGACTATGATTTATATCATCAGCACTCCTGGTTTTCAAGCCTGAGGATTAGGACTGGAATTTACAGTACTAGCTTTCCTTGGTCTCTCTGGCTTATAGACCATAGATTTTGAGACTTTTCTCAGCCTCTGCAATCTCATGAATCAACTCATTATAATAAAGTTCATTTATATATATGTATGTATATATATTTTTATTTTATAACAAAAATGGATAGAAATGTTTAATATAGAAAATATATAACTATGAGAAATAATGATATGTAAATATAAACTAATGTATGATATAAAGTATAATATATAAATATAAACACACACACACATACACACGGGTTTTGTTTCTCTGAAAAACCCTGACTAATATAATGGCTGCTTTTATGTTTTTCCTTATATTTGAGCAAATAGAAGAGCAAAGTGAGAGGAGCCAACACAATTTCAAGCTGGTAAGTCATTTAGAGATGATTCAGATGATTACTCTCTCTCTTTGACAGGTCAGAAAACTAAACTCTATATAGGTAAAGGAGCTAGCTCAAAGAAAACAAGATGGGGAGTAGAACCCAGACATCCTGACACACAGTTCAATAATCTTTTACATCATTTGACAAGAAAAATAATAATGCTAATGATGATTTATAAGTTAGCATAAGTCTATTGTGTATTTCATAATTTTTTTGCTTCTATTACTTCCTTTAAATAAAAAGAAGAAACTTGGACCCAAATTGTACATATTGCAAATTAACTCTAAGGTGCCTAACTTTACAGGTGCTGAATAATATGTTACATAAATGACAGTGATTAATTGAAGTTAAGAATGTATGATTCCAACTCATGGTGAAGCCATGTGATCTGAATGAGTTTTAATTGGAGTTGGATGAGTTTCTTATTTCCAGATCTATTGGTGAGAAAATTAGATCCTGACTTCAGTCAATTTAATTTGTTGCTTTATACTGCATGGCTACATGAATGATAGGAAAGATCAGTGCCTTGGGGTCTCAATAAATTGGACTAATTTGAGGAGAGAAGCTTCTTATTTAGTGAAAGCATATGTTCTTCAAAATAAAAGTAACTTAAGGCATATATAGCACTTCAAACTACACTAATAATGTTATGCCCTCAACCTCTAACCTAATTCTGTTTTAAAGAGGGATGTTTATATATTCAGCTTTTCCTAGACCACTTTCTCTATCCCACCACTGTTTTTCCTTGACTGGAACCTGGTTTTCCCTTCATGGACACTGATTCTCCTCTAACCTATCAACTGATATTTCCCCATTCTCCCATAGTAGACAAAGGTTCAGGGAAATGCATTGGAATACCCTTGATTCCTCTTTACTATTTTTCAGACCTTTGTTCAATATCTCATATTCCTTTGAAGCCTATAAAACTGCCCACTTCCTGTCCAATTTCATTTGCAAGTCACTCTCCCACAATCTTTGAAGATGTTGATATCAGTTTTACAGTTACACATTTATTCATTACTACAGCAATCCCATATGTCAACTGAAAAATATATAGCACATCCATGACTCCCTTATACTTCCTTGACCATCTTCTACATTTTATTTCTGAAATTCACTAACAATGAAAATCACTAGAAATTGTCATTATCTAGAACTATTCCACTTCTGTAACATTTAACAATGAAATTTCTCTCTCATCGCATTATTCTACCCCGCAGCCTCTCCTACTCTTACACCCCAAATAGCCTTGTTTTTTATTTCATCAAAACTTTCAACCTTCTGTTACCTCCTCCTTTCTATAACTCCCTATATTACCTAAATACTTATGATAAGCTTCTTAAAGAGCATCCTCAACAGAAACTTGAATTTCTTTTTCCTCTCATAGTATCTGCCTAGTCAATTAATTCTAAAACCTTTAGTTAACATGTCTGTTTTCTCCTTGACTACTTCTGGGCTTCTGAAACTTGCCAGAGAATGTCACACAAGACATGGTGATTGACTCTGATGAAAATGTATCATTCCCAATGTTTCAGCTAGCCCTTCTATAACATTAAACAACTATTTCATTCATTCCTGGTGTTTCCTTTTCTAAAAATTATTTTGGTTTTAAGAAAGTTCAAGCTAAGTTGAAGGAATGAGGGATGTATTAAAAAGTATTGAAAATGTGCAGAGACCTCATGGAAATTAACATATCTAGACTCAAAGTGACTCAAAGTTGGTAGCTGGATGCCATCAAGTACTATGGCACCAACTTACTCTGTCTCTTTTGTTCTCTCTGTCTCTGGCCACCTCTCAGGCCACTTATCCTTTCTTCTCTGTTTCTCTCTACTTTTATCTACTATCTTATCTACTATGTCTACTATTATCTCCTCAGATTCCCACAACTACCTGGAATAGTGTCTCAAATATAAATTCCTAGAGAAAAAGTATATTTATTTGATTAGCTTTGTATGAGTAGCTGATCAGCAATATTACAATATTACAAATATGCCCATCTCCATCAATTGCTTCAATAGAGAATTTGGATAGTGTCAATTATGAGAACAGAGAGCTTCTGGCAGAAAGCATCATAAAAATATTTTTTCTACAGTAATTCTTCTAACTTCACTGCTATTCTCAAGTCCTCTGATTGTACTATTTTTAACACTTTCAGCCTATCTTTTTAAGGAAAATAGAAGACAATGTTTTCTGCAGTCAGTGTTATCTTGATTTATGATTTTCTTCTTTACCTGAACATGGATATATCTAACTCTTTCCAACACTTTTTTTACCTGTCTCAAAAAATGAATACCCTGATTTTTTTTCTAAAATTAACTACATAGAATTATTTATAGGGACAAGTAGACCAAGATCCTAAAAAGGAGAAAATAAGAGGGGCAAACAACAATTTCCTTTTTCCTTTCATGTCTTCAATCTCTTCTTTAACATTAGTATTGTCCTCTCTGCTAGTCATCATGATTATCTTTACCATTCTAAAAGAACATTGCTTCAGAAATACCACCATGATGCAATGGGTTAAGAATCTGACTGCAGTGGCTCAGATCACTGTTGAGGCACAGTTTCTATCCCAGCTGGCACAGCGGGTTAAAAGATCCTACATTACTGAAGCTGTGGCATAGGTTACAGCTGTGGCTCAGATTCAGTTCCTGATACAGGAACTTCCATATGCCTTGGGTGCAGCCATAAAAGAACATTGCTTTGATTGTACTGTCCTCAAGATACTCTCATTATCTTTTTCATCCTTGCATAGCCAAACATGGAGAAAGTAGTCTGAAATGCATGTACTTACTTTCCTCTTCTCAACAAATTGCAGTTAAGACGTTGTTCTTGTCTATAGGCTTAGCTATATGTATTTTCTTTATTACTTAAACAAATAAGATCAAAACCCAGTTACAACTTGCTTTTGCATTGTAATAATATATTTTGGATTTGGAATTGGGAGGAAATGCTTCTTTCTCATTTCTAATGTTTCCTTTTATGTGAAGAGTCATATATTAGCATAACATTCTTGGTCTCTTTCCATTTCTTTACTCATTTTGCCTTAGGGGATGAGGAATGATTTAATGTGATTAGTGATTTTTGAAAGGAGAAAACTCTTATTAGAGCAGAGTTCTCTTCTGCTCTTCTAGGGGCAGCCAATCACAACAGGTATATAAATATTAGGAAATCAGAAACTGCTCCAGCTCTATCATCTTTTAACACTGAAATTCCCTCCCTGATCAGAATGACTTGCCCTTGTATTCTAGTAGAATATATAATATTAGGAATCCTACTTACTCATAAGTATAAGCCACATTCTCCAACATCAATTTTCAGTAATAAAAGTTATATTTTGATCCCCATCTTTAATTTTTGTCTTATTTTTTACTTCATTCACTCAGAAATACTGAAAAGTAGACTTTGGAGCAGGTTAAAATAATTCCTGGAGATTAAGGTTTCTCACATGCTCTTTATGGATAAATTTAGGCTTGTGAGCATTTATATAAGTATAGAAAACATGGATTTTTTAACCTTTAAAGTTTACAGTGTTCTATATTAAACAAACTGTAGAAACCAATTTCTACAGTTGTGAAGGTAGCTTTTAACTGCTGTGACCTTAGGATATGTTGTGTTTTGACCTTGGCAGGTGAATAGAGCTTATGTAGCCTTTTCATAAACAAATATTTCTTTAGAGGTACTGCACATCCAAGGCATTGAGTAAATGCATAAACCTAAGGTTTCATGTTTCATTAAAGGTATGGGTGGAAATTTTTAGAGCTTTGGACCTTAACAGCTACAGAGGCCACAGCCATGGACAGGCCTCAGAAAATAATGGTTACAATATTGGGCTTAACAAACGAATTAGCTAAACTGGCTTCAGCACAGGTGCTGGCCTCAGAAAAACCTCAACTGCCTTAAAAAATGGTGAGGAATTTAGGGCGCAGAATGACATGTGAACTACAAAGGTACTATCCTTAGCACTTACATGTGGAGTTAAAGAAGCCTCAGCAGACATTACTGTGGCACTGAGGCCTTGCTAAGTGGGTACAACTGAGGCAAAGATTCAAATTTGAGGAAAAGAGAGTCTTTCCATATATAGGCCTTTTAGCCAATGATAGAACAAAATGTGTTGTTTTTAAATTGAAAGCTAAATTCCTTAGAAATTATGAAGCTCTAGAGTTTTCATAAAAAATTTTACTGCCTTACAAAGGCAGCCCTATATCAGTACATTCAGTACCTAAGAAACAATAGTGAAGAAGACAAATTTGGATTCATGTAAACAGTCCACAGGCTCAAGAGTTACTCCCAAACATGTAGTCATAGCATGAATCTGGATTCATTAATTACAGAGGGGGCAAAGTCTTCTCTAGAAGACAAATCTCAGATAATTAAGCTTTTTTATAGCAAGCAGCAATGAAAGTTACCACTGGGACCTAGAACTGAAAATTCCCATTTAGAAAACAATGTGCACACTACTTGGCAAGAAAGAGTCCAATTCAGTGAAGAAATATAGGTTCAAAATATAAATATCAATAAAGATATTTTTGAACAAGCAATAAAATAGTCTCAAATAAGATCTAGTGAATAGAACTTTCAACACTGCAGATTTATAAACTTCTTAGAAACATTACAGTGTAAGCATAAAAAGGCTAGAAGAGCTATATTACTATTAGATAAAAGTTCAAGACAGAGAAAAAGAGATATAGTGAGACACTTCATAACAAGAGAAGGATCAATTCATCAGGAAGATATAAAAATCATTAATGTGCATGTATCTGATAACAAAACTTCAAATTATAGGAGATTTGGCCAAATTATAGGAGAAAATAGTCCATTACATAAAAATAGTTGGGGATTCTAACACCTATCTTCCAGCAGAAGGAACAACTAGATAAAAATCAATAAAAACCTGTATCATCTGAATAACACTAATGATTAATATTACCTAACTGGTATTTATAAAGCACTATACCCTAACACTGCAGAATATAATTATTTTCAAATTGATATGGTTCATGTACAAAGATGTGATAGACCCTGGGCTAAGCCATAAAACAAATCTCAATAAATTGAAAAGGACTAAAATACAGAGCATGTTCTCTTGCAACAATGAAGTTAAATTAGAAATAAGGAAAAATAAAATATCTAGAAAACATCAAGTATATTTGTATAAAAGCACTTATGAATAATTTGCAAAGAAGAAATCATAAGGAAAATTGGAAAATATTTCAAAATGAATTATAATGAAAATGAAACATCAAAATTTATGAGATACAGCTATAGCAGTGCTTGGAGGAAAATTCATAACATTAAAGGTTTTTATGAGGAAAAAACAGGTTTAAGATCTAAAAATGATCTTAGGTTCTGCCTTCTAAAGTTAGGAAAAGAAGAGAAACTTGAAAGAAAATGATAATAAACATAAGAGTAAAAATCAGTAAAATTGAAAATAAACAAAAGAAAAAATTAACAAAGCCAAAAGCTGGTTCTTAGGAAAGATGTACAAAATTGACAGATGAGTTTAAATCAAGATGGCAGAGGATGTGGAACTTACCTCCTGCTATGAACACATCAAAAATACATCTATATGTGGAACAATTCTCACTGAAAACTAACTGGAACCTGGCAGAAGGACTCTTGTACATGCAAGACTATATGAAAGGTACACATGTAATCAGGTAAGAAGGGAAGAAACATGATTATGTTTGAATCCTGTGCCCCTGGGAGGGGATGCAGAGGGAAAAGAGCTAACATAGTTGGACACCCCTCCTGGGAAATGAGTGGTTTGAGCCACGGATTGGATGCCCCAGTCCTGGGGTCCTACATAGGGGAGACAAACCCCCTTGGCTAGGTGGAGGACAACTGGGACTAATAGAAGAGTGATGGGAAGCCCGGACTCCACTTGTGAGGAGCACATGTGCAAGTTTATCCAGAAGGCAGGGCAGGGAGAGGTCTAGTTTAGTATTTATAGAGTTTCCTGTGACCGCCTTTCATCATGCCCCAGCCCAAGACAAGTGAATGCTCTGACCTTGCTCATGCCACCTCACACAGTGGCACTGGATCTGGGGTGGCCAAGACTGAGTGGGGACTTGACCATGGGACATAGAAGTGACCCAGTCCAAGGGTGGAGCCTGGGTAGGATGGCAGTGGCTAATGCTGACACTCAGTGTCTCAGAAACAGCCCAGATCTCTGATGATGGCATTCCACCACAGCTCACTACCTGCTATATACCAAGAGTTCACACAGGCTCCACCAACTCTGTGAAAGTGTTCTATAGTAGGGTGGGGGCAGCAGAGGCTGAGGCCAGTGATCAGCTATGAGAAACAAAGGGGACTTGCACCAAAACACATGCATAAAGGGAACAGAACCAACTTGGACCAACCCTTAGGGCTTCTTCTCCAGCAACTCTGGATCAGACCCCATGCCTGATAGGTCAATAATGACCACTAAGCAGAGTAGAAATCCTGCCTCACAACCTGTGCCAGCTTTAGCCATTCTAGCTCCAACTCCACACTTTACCAAGGTGAGAGCTACCAGTACACCCTGAGGGAAGACACAACTTGAGTCCACGTCAAATCCAGCTTTCCTATCAAAGTCATTGGGCACATGCAGCCTGCATGAGGATACTCTCATGTAAGGTCACTCCTTTAAGACCACAATAGGTAATTTTTTCACCTAAATTCATAGAGGTAGAGAAAGTTAAGCAAAATGAAAATGCAGAGAAACTTCTCTCAATAGAAAGAGCAAGAGAAAACCACTAAAGAATAATGAAACAGAAATAAACAATCTATCAGATAAATAATTCAAAGCACTGCTAATAAAAAATGTTAAGTGACTTAAGGGAAATAATTGACATACACAGTGACAATTTTAACAAGAAAAGTATAAAATATTAAAAATACCCAATCAGAAATGAAGGATTCAATAGCTGAAATAAGATACACAATAAAAGGAATGGACAGCAGACCAACTGACACAGAATGCATAAGTGACCTGGGAGAAAGAATAAAATAAAATAAGAGAAATCACCCAATCAGAACAGCAAAATAAAAAGCATTGCTTAGATAACTTAAAGAAAATCTAAATAAATTGGGAGATAGATTTTGTTCACGAATTGGAAGAGTCCATTTTATTAAGAGGTCAGTTTTACTCCAAAATATCAAGAGATTCAATGCAATCCCAATCAAAATTCAAAAAGCTCTTTCTTTTTAAATTTAAATTTTATGTGAAATTTGTATGGATACAATAAGGACTTGGATTATCTAATATAATCTGGAAAAAGAATTAACTTAGAGGGATAAAATTTTCTGATTTCAAAGTTGACCATAAATCTATAATAATTAAGACTTTTATTTGAATGGTGTTTGAGAAACAAATTAATGCAACAGAATGGAGTCTAGATATATGTTAACATTTATATGGTCATTTGATTTTTAGAAAAAAGTGTCAAAAAAGCAATCCAATGAAGATTAGAAAATGTTTTCAACAAATTGAACTGAAATAAATGTGTATTGATGTAGCAAAGGAAGCATAAATTTTACATTACACCATATGCACTTATTTATTCAGTATTAAATATAGAAAAATAAAATTAAAAATTTTAAAGCTTTTAGAGGAAAATATTAATGTTATTATGACTTCAGTGTAGGTGAAGATTTTTGGGCAAGTTGGAGAAAAGCAAAAACTGTAAAGAAAAAAATGATAAATTATACATCATCAAAATTTCAAAACTCTGCTTATCAAAAAGACCCAATTCAAAATGAATGGGCAAGCCACAGATGGGGAAAAATATTCTCAGAGCATGCATATGTAAAGAGATTATCATCCAGGATATATGTAGAACTCTTGTATATCAATGATAAAAGACAAAAACCTAATAAAAGTGGACAAAATGTTTGAACAAGTACCTCTGAAATAAAGACATACTATTTACTACTAAGCAAGTAAAAAGTCTTCAGCATCATTTGCCTTCAGGCAAATTCATCTTAAAGCCACAATGAACTGCCACCACATAAACGTGACTGTATAAAAATAAAATTACTGGAGTTTCTGTCTTGGTGCAGCAGAAACAAATCCGACTAGGAATCATGAGATTGTGGGTTTGATCCCTGGCCTTGCTCAATAGGTTAAGGCGTTGCCATGAGCTGTCGTGCAGGTTGCAGACGCGGCTTGGATCTGGTGTTGTGGTTCTGGGGTAGGCTGGCAGCAACAGCTCTGATTAGACCCCTAGCCTGGGAACCTCCATATGCCACAGGTGCAGCCCTAAAAAGACAAAAGACAAAACAATTTTTTTAAATAAAATAAAAATAAAATTACTAAAATTAATGGTGGTGAGGTTGTGAAATAATTGGAACCCTCATATATTGTAGGTATGAATATAAAATGGTATAATGACATTGGCAGTTTTTGATGAAACTAACATTTACTTACCTTATGATATGATTTCTCTAGTATATATTTTTCTAAGGGAATAATTGTATATTTTACAAAACTTCTTGTCTCTGATTATTCATAGCATCTTTATTCATAATAGCCAAAAACTAAAATCAACTCATGTGCATAAAAAGAAGAATAGGTTAACAAACTGTGCTATTCACGTGAAGGAACTGCACCCATTCCACTGAAAGCCTAGGCAGAAGTTGCCAAAGGAATGTTAAAACAGTAGTAAGATGAATACATGGATAGACAGATATCTTATAAATCAAGTATATCAAAGTGTTAATGATAGAATCTACATGGTGGTTATCCGGCTGTTCACTAAATTTTTTCTTCAATTTTGCTGTATGAAAAATTTAAATAAAACTTGGAACAAGAGGCTTAATATCTTAAATGCTTCTCTATGAGGGAGGTGCCAACTCATATAAGTGGATGCCCCCTGCTCTCCCCCCTCAAGAGAAGTGAAATATTTTGGAGAGTGCCAAAATCTGCTTTATGTAGGGAGATCTCTCTCTCTGTTATGTTTATAGATTGTAGATTTGGGACAACTGGCCTCTAATCAACATATTGGTAAGGCTAAAATTAAGAATGTCTTTTTCTATCTTTCCCTCAGATACCACTGAGTCTTTGTTACAGTGTTTGACACAATTAAGTACATACTACATTCAGGGAACATGAGCTTGCTTGGTATAACTACAGGATAGGCTTTTTATTTTTTTTCTTTTTTCTTTTTGTCTTTTTAGGGCCACACCCACAGCATATGAAGGTTCCCAGGCTAGGGGTCTAATCAGAGCTGTAGCCACCGGCCTAGGCCAGAGCCACAGCAATGTGGGATCCGAGCCGCGTCTGTGACCTACACCACAGCTCACCACAACGCAGGATCCTTAACCCACTGAGCAAGGCCAGGGATCAAACCCAGAACCTCACGGTTCCTAGTTGGATTCATTTCCACTTCACCACGACGGGAACTCCTAGGATAGGCTTTTTTAAAAAATTAATTTAGTATGTTTGTGGCTGGCATTCTGATAACTGTGTGTCCTGTGAACTCTTGGAATTATTTAAAAATCAAGGCTCATGAAAGACTTGGCTATGAAGGAATTGAGGATCTGAAGGAACTATGTTCATTCCAGTGAGGGCCCAGGCTGAGATTGCCAAAGGAATGCTGATTCTACCCACGTGTTTATGTGCTCTCTGAGATGTAGAGGGTACAAAATTGGAGAAAATTTTAAACTTATGCAAGAACAAAATAATTTAATTTATGTTCTTAAGTATTTTGAATTTAATATCTTTGGACACTTATTTTCTAAGAGAATTAACTTGGGGACTTTTATTTTTCCCTAGGAATTTGATAATGGGGCAACATATTCAAATGCAGGTGATCTTGTTGGCATTTTATTGGTGGAGGGTTTTAATGATGCTCTTTATTCTTATTGCTGAGCCACTGAGAGGAAATTTTGTACACAGTGGCTAGATAACACTTCAGCTGGGAAATAAAATAAGGAATGAATTCTGACATGGCTTCTGATTTATTTTAGAACTTTCTGCACATAAAATCTCTCCTGACCAACTGTGGCCCCAGAAAGATATCAAAAGAATTAGTGGTTGGTATAGGAGAGTCAGCCTCATGAAGGAGGGTACAAGATTGTCATGAAAAACTGCTGACCCCTTCTCTGGAGGTAAATAGCCAAACCACCAGTTGAACATAAATTCAATGGATAAGGTTAATGGGTTAAAATTTTTAAAGTCAGGAGACTAAGAAGAACACATCTTTTCCAGGTGTGGTATGTTATTCCCTGTGGAGGGACATTAGTTAATATTATAGGTCTGCCTTTTCTCTACCTCCTCATGGACTTGGAATGATTTATGTGTTTGGTAAATTTGAGAAGAATTAATTGGACATACTTGGCTTAGTATGTCCCCTTTCTTTGAGATAAGGCTGCACACAGAGAAAATACAATCTGCTAATGGATACAAGGGATAGTCATATCTTGGACAAGTGCTGTTAAGTTAGGTAACTATTTAATTCTTCCTTATTCTTTTGTCTTATTTCTCAGAGGATGGAGAAGTGATAGAAATTACAAAGGATTGAGAAATGATATTTATTGGGTCTCCTTCTAAAGACTGAGAAATAGAACACTATTAGACTTTAAATATTTGTCAAATTAATGTGAAATTCTTGAACTGTAAGGATGAGTATCTCTCAATGTACTTATTGGCTATTTTTATTTCTTTTGTTGTATAGTTTTAATTCATATATTTTGCCCATTTTTCTATTGACTAGCCCATATTTTTCTCATTCATTTGTATCTTCCTATAGTAAAGAAATTAATCATCTATCAATATACTACAAATATTTGTATTGATTTATCTTCTGTCTTTTGACTTTATGGTATACTTAGAATTTTGCTATATAAAAAAGTGTTGATCTTTGTGTTTGTGGATTTATGGTTTCTATGTCTTATTTTGAAATACTTTTCCCCAAGATTATAAAAAAAATCATTTTATGGAATCATATGAAATTATATTTTATTGCAGTGTTTTTTTTCCAAACTGGAATTTATCTCAGTATAAAGGTTGAGATAGAAATCTTAAGTTTATTAATTTTCCCAAATAGCTAGTCAAATTGTCCTAACAAAATTTATTGAATAATCCATGTTTTCCTACTTATTTAGAGCATACTGAATCCCCATGAATCTGTTTCTGGTTTCCCTATACTTTTCTATTGTTTGATTTATTCTTGGAATATAACCTAACAGATATATAATAGAGTTAGTCTTGCCTCATTACTCCTCTTTTTATCCTCATTATTTTCACATTTATTTTTCAAGATAATTTTAGACTCATTTTGCCATGACTAAAACACAATGAAAAATGAAAAATCTTACTAATATGTTAATAGGATATTAGACTTAAAATATTTGGAATAGATTATCTTCTTAGACAAGAAAGATTTAGCTTTTTCATGTAATCTGGTAGGGTTTTACAGCTTTTCTTATTAGTCATGGATATTCTATGTTAAGTATATACATAGACTTTGTTGATATTGTGCTACTGTAAATGAGATGCTTCCTTCCATAATCTTTTTAAACTACTTATTTATTTATAGAAGATGTAATTGACTTTTGTGTATTAAATTTATAACCAGTGGCCTTACTGCATTTTCTTGTTTCTAAGAATTTTTCAGTTGATTTTCTTGCATTTTCAAAAGATACAATCTATTATTCCTATTATTTATAATTAATAATTGTTTCCACTGTTCATTTGCCAATATGATTTACTGTAGTCTAATTACCCAGTTAGTATTTCTAAAATCTATCCAATTGATACAGTGCTAGTAAGTAGACTTCTCCTATTTCTTATTTCAATAGGAAAGTTTCATTTTATCACCAAGGATGGTAAGTAACTAGAGTTGACCCTTGAACAATGCATGTTTGAACTGCATAGGTCCATTTATACACAGATATTTCTCAGTAGTAAATACTACAGTACTGCATGGACCATGGTTGGTTTAATCTGTATATGCAAAGAAACCATGGATAACAGAAGGTTGACTGTAAGTTATATGTGGATTAACTCCTGTGTTGCTCAAGGGTCAACATTATTTCCATAAGTTTTGATTTTTAAATCATAATGGACATTAAATTACATTAAAGATACTTTATAATCATTGGGATCACTATGTTTTTCCTTCTTTGGCTTAGTGATATGATACATTATAACAGTGATTTCTTAATATGGAACAATCCTTATATTTTTAATGAATGTTCCACTTGATCATGGCTAATATATGCTTAACTAACTGCCTGATTCCTTCTACAGTTACGATACTTGCATCAAAGTTTTGATTTTTGTTTTTTTGGCTGCACCTGGGGCATTTGGATGTTACTGGGCCAGGGATCGAACCCGTGCCACAGCAGCAACCTGGGGTCCCTGCTGTGCCACCAGGGAATTCTCTGGATCAAAATTTTTAGAGAGAATGGGGAGTTCCCATTGTGGCTCGGCAGAAATGAATCCGACTAGTATTCATGAGGATGCGGTTTTGATCCCTGGCCTCACTCAGAGGGTTAAGGATTTGGCGTTGCCATGACTTGTGGCGCAGGTCACAGACACAGCTCGGATCTTCCATTGCTGTGGCTGTGGTGTAGGCCAGCAGCTACAGCTCTGATTCAAGCACTAGCCTAGGAAACTCCATATGACACAGGTGTGGCCTAAAAAGACAAAAAAAACTTTTAGAGAGAATGGTTTCCACAGTTTTTTTGGGTGCCCTTTTGTAAGGCCAACTTTGCTAGTAATATCACAATTAACACATTTGCTTATGCATAAGGTTTGTGTTTGATTTTTCTCCCCACTGATAACTTGAAAGGACTATATTCTTGAAAATTTAAATACTACCTGTCAACCTCTATTTATTGACTTACCAGCTTCAGATAACACTTTTTTGGTGTGTCTTTTTAGGGCCGCACCTGCAGCATATGGAGGTTCCTGGGCTAGGGGTAGAATTGGAGCCATAGCCGCTGGCCTTTGCCACAGCCCACAGCAATGTCAGATCTGAGCTGTGTCTGCAAACTACACCACAGCTCAAGGCAATGCTGGGTCCTTAACCCACCAAGCAAGGCCGGGGATCAAACCTGCATCCCCGTGGATGCTAGTCAGGTTCATTTCCACTGAGCCACAATGGGAACTCCCAGATGATACTTATTGATTCTGTTATTCATTCAATAAATATTTATTGAGGGCCTACCATATAATGTGCATTATTTTAAGTTCTCTAATTTGAAAATATACATGTATCTCATTGTTCATAACATCACTATTTACAATAGCCAAGACATAGAAGTAACCTAAATGTTTATGGATGGATGGATGGATAAATAAGGTATGGTATATGTATGTGTGTATATATGTGTATATATGTGTATATATATAATAGAATACTACTCAGCCATAAAAAAGAAATAATGCCATCTGCAGCAAAATGGATAGATCTAGAGATTATTGCACTAAGTGAAGTACAACAAAGACAAATACCATATGATACTACTTATATGTGGAATCTAAAAAAGTAATGATACAAATGAACTTAAATACAAAACAGAAATAGACCCACAGACATAGAAAATAAATTTATGGTTACCAAAGATGAAAGCTGGAGGCAGAGTTAAATTAGGAGTTTGGGATTAACATATGCATATTACTATAACATAGATAACCAACAAGGACTTACTGTATAGAATAGGGAACTATACTCAAAATTTTGTAATAACCTATAAGAGAAAAACTAAAAAAGAATATATATATATATATATATATATATATATATATATGAATCACTTCGCTGTACAACTGTAACTAATACAACATTGTAAATCAACTATACTTCAATTAAAAAATTAAAAAATAAAATAGATAAGGAACAAGGATTTAGTCTACAGCACAGGGAATTATTCAATATCTTATAATAATTTATAATGGAATATAATCTGAAAAATAACTGAATCAATTTCCTATACACCTGAAATTAACATAATATTATAAATCAGCTGTACTTCAATTTTTAAAGGTAAGAGGAATTAAAGTTCCATCTTTTCTTCCTCAACCTCTTAATTCTTATTAGATGCATTATACATTTACATTGCCAGTTACTATAATTTTATGTTCTCCTTTTTAATAACAACAACAATACCCACAAATTGCTTGACCTTAATTCTCTAATTATTTTCTTCAGTAATTCCTGCAGGCTCTTTCAAATTCAATTCTCTATAAGAGCTGACTTTTAAAACTTGATCCATTGACTAGTTGTAGAAAATATTTCAAAACATGCTTGTATGTACAATGAATTTCCAGGGTTTTTTTATGTTGACAATATCTTTTGTCAAAGTTTTCACAATAGAACAATAACTTGGTTAGGTATAAGATTCTTGAGTCATAATTCTTGGTTCTCTCCACCTTCTCATTACACTGTTATTTTATTTTAGCCCTGGGTTTTTCTGTGACATTCAGAAGCCAGTCTGAAATTCACATATGAGGATACTTGCATTACATTTGAGCTTTGGTAAATTATGAAGAATATGTCTGTTTTAATCAGCCTTCACATTTTCAAACAGACTTTATACTTAGAACATTTTTAGATTACAGAAAAACTGAGATTATACAAAGAGTTACCATATACCCCATACACAATTTCCCTTATTATTAACAACTTGAGAAGCCAAAGGAGACATGATAACTTGCCTTATCATGGTATATTTGTATAATTAATGAGCTACACTACTTGAATTTACTTAATATTATATATAAATATATTATTATTAGCTAAAGTCCATACTTTATTCAGATTTCTTTAGTATTTACCTAATGCCTTTTTTTCCTATTTTAGGACCTTATTCAGGATGCCACATTAAGTTTAGTTATCATGTCTCCTTTGACTTCTCTTAGCTATGACAAATTTTCAGAATTTCCTTGTATTTGAAGACCTTGATAGTTTCGAGGCGTATTGTTCAGGTGTTTTGTAGAATGTCCCTCAATTAGAATTTCTCTGATGTTTTCCTCATGATGAGACTGTAGTCATGTCTTCTAGCAAGGAAGACCACAGAGGTACAATACCATTTTCATTTCATCATATCAAGGGTACATACTATTAACATGTTTGGTCATTGTTGATGTGATTTTCATAATCTCGCAGAGGTATTTTGTCTGATTCCTCCATTGTACAGTTACTCCTTATTTCTCTCTTTCTACACTGTACTTTTTGGAAGAAAGTTACTTTTTGGAAGAAACTACATAGCCTACACCTAGAGAGTGGAGAGTATGACTTTATCTTGTTGGTCAAATATTTTCCAGCCTTGGCCATTGGGAGCTATTTAAATTGGCTCTTGTGTCCCTTTTACATATTCCCGTCAAAGTGAGCATTTCCTTTTTGAGAACCTATTTTCTAACATTCTAGGATGTTCCAGATTCACTTTGTGTATTTATTATAATGGTCCTAGAATCAGCTATTTCTCCAAGAAGCCTTGATTTCTTTCATTGCGGAATGGTATTATAAACCTACCTGGGCACTAGATGTGTTTGCTTTCACTTGGGTACCATTTCTTCTAGGATCTCTCAGATGACAGCAAGAAAATATGTGTATTAACTTGTGTATCTACACACATCTATAAATGTTTATGTATATAACCCTCTGTGTGTATATTAAGTTCAACATTAGTTCATACTGATGTCTTCAATACTAATTCATTACCACATGGATCATTCTGGCTTCCTGCTCTTACTGATATGTAAACTCCCACCCCAATAGTGAAAGACCTGGCTCATATCATATGTCATTCATTTATTAAATCATTCAACAGTATATTGTAAAGCAGTATGAAAAGTATTAACCTTTTCCCCCAAGGGAAAGAACTTTACCGAGTGGAGTGGATTACCTTTGTTTTATTTCTTTTAGTTTCCATTCATTTCCTAAGTTACTTTGGGCAGTGCCTCATCTCCAAACCCTTCGATAAGGTTGTTTCAAACATTTATAATACAGTTAGGCCTTTGTCACTGTCTGCACTCTAACCTACGATCCCCCAACTTCCTAAATATATTTTTAAATTATTATACACTAAGGTTTGCTCTTTGTGCTATAAAGTTCTACAGATTTTGACATACACATAATGTCACATACACATAATTAGAGTATCATATGAAATAGTTTCACCACTATAAAAATACCCCATGTATCACCATGCGGTATTTTTAATAATACTTTGTTTGTATATATATACATCTTAATTTCTCTCTCAGAGAGGTTGCTTCCATATCTTGGCTATTGTGAATAATGTTATAGTGAACATAGGAGCACATAAGTCTTTCTCTTTTTGTTTTTTTTATTATGGTTGATTTACAATATTCTGTCAAATTTCTGCTATACAACAAAGTGACCCAGTCATACATATATATATACAATTTTACTTCTTTCATTCCAATTTGGATGACTTTTATTTTTTCTTCTTGCCTAATTGCTATGGCAAGAATTTCTACTACCATGTTAAATAAAAGTGGCAAGAGTGGGCATCCTTGTCTTGCTCCTGATTTTAGAGGAAAAGCATTCAGCTTTTCACCATAAAGCATGATGTTAGCTGTGGTGCTTTTGCTATATATGGCCTTTGTCATATTGAATTATGTTCCATTTAGTCCTGTTTTTTTAAACCATAAATGGATGTTGAATTTTGTCAAATGATTTTTCTCCATCTAATGAGATGATCATATGATTTTTATCTTTCACTTTGTTAATATGTTGTATCACATTGGTTGATTTGCAGATTTTAAATCATCTTTGCATCCCTGGAAAGATTCCCACTTGATCATGTGCATAATAATCCTGTTACTGCAATGTTGAATTTAATTTTATAATATTTTGTTGAGGATTTTTACATCTATGTTCATTAGGAACATTGGCCTGTCATTTTCAATTTTTGTAGTATGTTTGTCCTATTTCAGTGTCAGGGAAAGGCTGGCCTCATAAAATGAGTTTGGAAAGGTTCCTTCTTCAGTCTTTTGGAATAATTTTAGAAGGATAGCCATTAACTTTTCTTTAAATGTTTTTCAGAATTCTTCTGTGAAACCGTTTGGACCTGTACTTTGATTTGTTGGGATTTTGTTGATTATTGATTCAATTTTATTACTAGTAATCAGTCTATTCAGATTTTCTAATTCTTCATGATTAAGTTTTAGAAGATTGTATGTTTCTAGGAATTTATCCATTTCTTATAGGTTGTATAATTTGTTGGCATATAATTGTTTAGTTTTTTCATATGACCCTTTGTATTTCTGTGATATCCGTTATAATTTCATCCCTTTTAATTTATGATTTTATTTATTTGAACTCTCATTTTTTCTTGATGAATTTGGCTAAAGATTTTTCAATCTTCATCTTTTCAAAGCAGTTTAATTGATCTTAGTTTTTGCAGTCTCTGTTTCGATAGAAATAAAGAAATAAAGTCTATTCCAATAGAAATAAAGAAAGGAAATAAAGTCTCTGATCATTATTTCCTTCCTACAACTAATATTGAGAAAACATCAAACTGTTTTTCTCAGCAACTGAACAATTTTACCTTTCTACTAGCATATGAAGGCAATGATTTCTTCACTTCCTCAGCATCACTTGTAATTTCCCTTTTTAAAATTATTATAGCTAAGTAAGTGGATATGAAGTGGCATTTCACTGTAGTTTTATTTGCATTTTCCTAATGGCTAACAACATTGAACATTAATTCATGTGCTTGTTGGCCATTTGTACATCTTTGGAGAATGTGTATTCAGGTCCTTTGCTAATTTTTAAATTGGGTTTGATTTTTATTGTTTTAAGAGTTCTTTACATGCTGTAGAATCAGAATCTGGTCAGATATTTGTATGCAAATATTATCTCCCATTCTGTAAGTTGTCTTTTATTATTTTTTGTTTGTTTTGTTTTGGGGCTACAGCCTGCTGTGGGAATCTCAGTTCCCAGACCAGGTATTGAACCTGGGTCATAGCTATGAAAGCACAGAGTCCTAACCACTAGATAACCAGGGAACTCCCTAAGTTGTATTTTCTTAATAATATTCTTTGATGCACAAAAGTTTTTAATTTCAAAGAAGTATATCTATTTCTTCTTTTGTTACTTCAGATTTTGGTGTCCAAGTTAAGGACACATTGCGAACAGAGTTCCTGTCATGGCTCAGTGGTAACGAACCTGACTAGCATCTCTGAGGACACAGGTTCAATCCCTGGCCGTGCTCAGTGGCTTAAGGATCAGGCATTGCCATGAGCTGTGGTGTAGATCGCAGATGCAGCCTGGATCTGGCGTTGTTGTGGCTGTGGTGTAGTCTGGCAGCTATAGCTCTGATTTGACCCCTAGCCTGGGAACTTCCAAATGCCACAAGTATGGCCCTAAAAAGAAAAAAAAAAGAAGAAGAAGAAGAAAAGAAAAAAGAAAAAAAGAATACATTGCAAATTATAAAGTCATTAAGATTTACCCACATTTTTTTTTCTAAGAGTTGAATAGTTTTTTGTTTCTTTGTTTGTTTGTTTGAAGTATACACACAGGAGTCTTTTTTTTTTTTTTTTTTTTTTTTTTAGGGCTGCACCCAGGGCATATGGAGGTTCCCAGGCTAGGGTCTAATCAGAGCTACAGCTCCCAGCCTGCACCACAGCCACAGCAATGCCAGATCCAAGCTGCTGTCTGTGACCTATACCACAGCTCACAGCGACACTGGATCCTTAACCCAATGAGTGAGGCCAGGGATCAAACCTGCAACCTCATGGTTCCTAGTTGGATTCATTTCCACTGCACCACAACAGGAACTCCAAATAGCTTTTTTTGTTTTTTTGTTTGTTTGTTTTGGTCTTTTTGCCTTTTCTAGGGCTGCTCCCGCAGCATATGGAGGTTCCCAGGCTAGGGGTCTAATCGGAGCTGGAGCTGTCAGCCTACACCAGAGCCACAGCAACGCAGGATCCGAGCTGTGTCTGTCACCTACACCATAGCTCTCAGCAATGCCAGATCCTTAACCCACTGAGCGAGGGATCGAACCCACAATCTCATGGTTCCTAGTCGGATTCATTAACCACTGAGCCACGAAAAGAAATTATTTAGGTCTTTGCTCTGTTTTGATTTAATTTTTGTACATGGTATGAGATAAGGATTCAATTTCTCGTCGTGGCTTTAGCATAGGTTGACAGATTTGCTGTCTGATGATGCCTTTACCTTATAGATAGCTGTCTTTACACTGTTCTCATGTGGAAAATGGGGCTATGCAGTGAGCTCAAGACTTTTTTTTTTTAACGGCTGCACGTGCAGCATATGTAAGTTCCTGGGCTAGGGGTCAAATGAGAGCTGCAGCTGCAGGCCTATACCACAGCCACAGCAAAGCTGGATCTCAGCCACATCTCCAGCCTACACTGCAACTTGTGGCAATGCCAGATCCTTTACCCACTGAGCAAGGCCAGGGATTGAACCCACATACTCACGGACACTATGTCAAGTTCTTAACCCACTGAGCCACAACAGGAAATCCAGGCCTCTTTTATAAAGGCACTAATCCTATTCAATCACCTCCAAAAGCCCCACCTCCTAATACCATCACTTTAGGTGTTAGGATGTCAACATATTAATTTTGGGGGGGGGGGAGATACAAATAAACCATGGCAACCTCCTTGGTTAAATTTATTGTTATTTTATTCTTTTGATTTTTATTTTAAATAAATACTTTTAATTTGTTTTAGATTTTTCATTGCCAGTGCATAAAAATACTACTGATTTTTGTGTGTTGATCTCATATCTTGTAGCTTTGCTGAGTTTACTTATTAGTTCTATTTTTGTGAATTCCCTAGGATTATATATATATATGGATATAGTTTTTCTCCTTCCTTTGCATTTTAGATAATTTTCCCTGCATACTAAGAAACTACCAGTACAACTTTAAATAGAAGTGGTGAGAGTAAACATCCTTTCTTTATCCCATATATAAGGGGAAAAGCTTTTAGTCTTACACTACTACTTATAATGTTAGCTGTGAGTCTTTCATAAATATCCTATTGTGTCAAGATAGTTTTCTCTTTCTAGTTAAGTTTATATTTTCAATCATGAAAGGATGTTGGATTTTGTCAAATTTGTTTTTACTGGATCAATTGAGAAGATCATGATTTTTCCTCTTCAGTCTATTAAAGCAGTATATCATGGTGATTTATTTTCATATATTGAGCCACATTTGCATTCCTGGGATAAATCCCATTTGGCCATGGTATATAATAATTTTAACATGTTGCTGAATTCAATGTACTAATATTTAGTTGAGGATTTCTGCATCAATATTCATGAGCTTTTGGTCTACAGTTTTCATTACTTGCGAAGTATCTTTGGCTTTGTTATCTGGGAACCTCTGTCCTCACAGAGTGACTTGGAAAATATTCCTTGTTTTTTTGGGAAGAGTTTGATAAAGTTGGTATCAATTCTTCTTTAAATTTTGGATTAAATTCACCAGTGAGACTATCTGGCCCTAGGATTTTCTTCTTTGGGGGTTATTTATTACCAATTCAACCTCTTGTTATAGGTTTCTCTTTTCATTTATTTCATTTTTTTTTCTTGGAACTTCTTTGACTTAATTGTTATTTAGAAGTGTGTTGAATAATTACTACATATTTGGGGACTTTCCAGGTATATTTCTCTTATTGATTTCTAGTTTATTGCATTGTGGTTTGAGAACAAACTTTTATGATTTCTATTATTTTAAATGTTAAGGTGTTTTTTTATGACCTCAGATACAGTCTATTTTTGTGAATGTTTCATATAAGCTTAAGAAGAACGTGTACTCTGCTCTTGTTGGATGGGGTATTTTATAAATGTCAATTAGATCAAGTTGACTGGTGGTGGTGTTGAGGTTACCTATCTCCTTACTATTTGTTGTTTGTTTAGTGAATCAATTACTAAAGAGTTGAGAACACCAACTGAAATAGTGGGCTTTTCTCTTCCTCCTGATGATTTGTATGTGATTTTGCTTCACATATACTAATGTTCCAGTGTTAGGTGCATAAAAATTAGGGATTGTTATGCCTCCTTGGAGAACAGACTTTATCATTATGTAATGACTCTCTTTATCAGTGATATTCTTCCTTGTTCTAAAGTCTTTTTGTCTGAAAATAATAGAGCTACTACAATTTTCTTTTGATTTGTGTTAGCACCTTTCTCCATTCCTTCAATTTTAACCTATCAGAGTCTTTGTTAAATTGGATACCTTAATTAATTGCGTTTCTTATGTGTATCTTCCTTTTTTATATGTTGTGATTATCTCTTGTTTTTAAATTAGTGTATTCAAGTCATTCATATTTAAATTGATTTAGTTATAGCAATATCCACCATGTTTGTAACTTTCACATTCATTTAATTTGCTCTTTGTTATTTTTCTTCCCATCTTTTTCTGCCTTCTGAAGTTTCCAGTACTTTATATGATTCCATTTCTCTCCTCTCAGTGTATTAATTACACTTCATTTTTAAACTTTTTTAGTGGTTTCCATGTTTATAGTATACATTTGTATTTATATAGATCTTACAAAATATATGGTTTCACATGTAGTGCAGAAACTTTATAAGGGAACATTCCCAATTTCTCCTCCCCTCCCCTATTACATGGCTGTCATTCATTTTACTTTTCCATATATATATATATATATATGATAGTCACTCAATACAGTATTGCTATCATTACTTTAGGCAAATATTTATCATTTAGATCAATTGAGAAAAGTAAATATTTTACTTCACATTCATTTATTCTCTCTGTTGCTCTTCCTTTCTCTATGTAAATCCAAATTTCTGACACACACACACACACACACATATATATTTTTTTTCTATCTTTATGAAGAATTCCTCTTAATGTTTCTTGCATAGAAGATCCACTAGCAATGTATTGCTTCAGAGCGTGTGTGTATGTGCATGTCCATGAGTGTGTATAAGTCTATTTCTCCTCCACTTTTAAAGGAAATTTTGCAACATATAGAATTCTATATTGAAAAGACTTTTTATTTGAACACTTCAAATATTCAGTCTACTCTGTTCTTGTGAGATTTCTGATGAGATATCTTCTGTCATTCATGCCCTCATTCTTAAATAGTTATGTGGCACCTCCACTTGTGATTTCTTTCAAGATTTTCTCTTTGTATTTTTTTTTTAAGTTTACATATGATATGCCTAGTTGTAGATTTTTTGTGTGTTTGTTTAATCTGCTTGGTGTTCTCAGAACTTCCTGGATCTAGGGTTTGATGTGTGTCATAAATTTTGAAAAATTCTTAGCATTATTTTAAATATTTCTTATGGCCCATTCTTCCTTCTTCTTTCAAATGATGCATATGTTACACATTTTTCAACTGTCCCACAGTAATTGAATATTTCTGTAATATATTTTTTTTACTCTGTCTTCTATTATTTAAGTTTGGGAAGTTTCTATTGATAAAACTTTAAGCTTACTGATTGGTTTCTCAGTTGTCCATTCTATTCATGAGCCCAACAAAGACATTCTTCATTTTTGTTAATATGGTTTTGATTTCTACTATTTCTTTTTGATGCTTTCTTAGAGATTCCAGTTCTCTTCTTACATTTTCTATCCAATCTTGTATATTGTCTATTTCTTCCAATAGAACCCCTAACATGTTAATTATTTTAAATTATCTGATTATTCAAAAAACTGCTTCATATATGAATCTGGGACTTAGGCTTTTTTTTGTCTCTATAAACTGGTGGGTTTTTTTTCCCCCTTGCCTTTCATTTTTGGTGAAAGCCAGATGTGATACATTGGGTAATGGGAACTGAGACAAAGGACCTTTCATGTGAGGTTCTATGTTAATCTGGCTAGGAATTTGGCTGTGTTTAATGTTTTCTCTAGTTGTAAGTGCCATAGGTCTTCAAATCCTCTAGAGTCCTTATTTTTCTCTGTCTTCTAGTCTTTGGGCTCTGTAAGAAACTCTTCTTATATAGGGTCTTTGGCTTCCTGCTCTTTTCATTATAACCCACTGTTCTTATACTAAAGCCCTGTTAATGTGTTGGTAAGGTATAAGGGAAGAGACTAATTCTACAATCTTATTATATAATCTCAATCTTCTAGTGGGCCAGAGTTCTTGGAAGGTGACCTTTTGAAGTATCTCTTAGCCATTTTTTCCCCCTTACGTGAGACAGAAAGGCTCCAGGGAGCTGAAATTGGCTAACTGCCTTTCCCATGGGTCAGACAAGGCTCTGTTAAAAATTTTTACTTGGAGATTTGGCCTTTGTTATGGAGAATGCTCTTGGTATATTCCAAATGGTTACTTGCCTAAAATGTGAGGGAATTTTTCTTGGATTTCTGTCATGAGAACTCAGCAGAATGTCTGAAGATAAAACCCACACAATATAGGGATACTCTTAAGACTGAGCCCTAAATTTCTCACTCTCAAGTTAGTCCACACTCAGCCTTCAGCTATTTTTAAAAATGACCACTTTGTGGTCATTTTCCCACCAGATTACTACTCCTGCATCCTCTTTTCCAGGTAGGCTGATCTCTGTATTTGCCTATTTCTCAGATTTTTGGATGGCAGTTTTCCTGCAACTTCAGTTCTATGGGATGGATCCAAGAAAAGTTTATTTTAGGT
This sequence comes from Phacochoerus africanus, assembly GCF_016906955.1. Lineage (NCBI taxonomy): Eukaryota > Metazoa > Chordata > Mammalia > Artiodactyla > Suidae > Phacochoerus > Phacochoerus africanus. The sequence continues at coordinate 104,216,854 of NC_062560.1, read as the reverse complement.
TTATTCATATTTTTTTCTTGCTGTAAGGATTAGAGTGGATTTTTTCTTTTTTGCTTTTTAGGGCTGCAGGTGTGGCATATGGAATTTCCCAAGCTAGGGGTTGAATCAGAGCTACAGCTGCTGGCCTACATAGCCACAGCAATGTGGAATCCAAGTCACATTTGTGATCTACACCACAGCTCATAGCAATGCCGGATCCTTAACCCACTGAGTGAGGCTGGGGATAGAACCCACATCCTCTTGGATACTACTCAGGTCCATTTCTGCTGAGCCACAATGGGAATTCCCTAGAGTGAACATTTTTAAGCTCTTTACATGCCAACGCTAAAACTGACCTTCTTCACTATTTTACTGCAAAGCATTACTATTTGATCTGGAAAGTGAAGTCTAAATTTTTCTTCTATCACATATGTGAATATGTATTTATATATTGTTTTCTCAGGTATATAACTTATGCGCACTTGGGATATCTCAAGTTGCTTTGATCTTATCTTTCTCTGAAATCTGCCTGATTTCCTCAGGTCTTTTAATTGTATCAATGATTCTCTGAGTAGCAGAATATATTATATAATTCTTGATGTGTCTAACATAGCTTTTATTTTTTTATTATTTTTCATTTTGTTTTGTTTTGTTTACCATTTCTTGGGCCACTCCTGCAGCATATGGAGGTTCCCAGGCTAGGGGTCTAATCAGAGCTGTAGCCACCGACCTACACCAGAGCCACAGCAACGCCGGATCCTTAACCCATTGAGCAAGGCCAGGGATCGAATCCACAACCTCATGGTTCCTAGTCAGATTCGGTAACAACTGAACCACGATGGGAACTCCTATAGCTTTTATTTTTGATAGTTGTTTGCTTCATGTTTAACATGAGAAATGATCACATCTTTTCATGTATTTCTTTTTTTACATCACTACTATAAATATATATATATTTATATATACACACATATGCATACCTATTAGTGCCCAGGTTCAGTTTAATGACAATATATTTTTATATAAATATTCTTCATATGCTCAGTTTTCTCATGTAACTCTTTTTGTGAGTATATTTTTCGCATACTCTTGTTCACTATGTTCCTTTCCTTATTTCCTCCCATTTCCTCTTTATTTCTGAGTACTATTCCAGTTTAAAGATTTGTTGCAATTTGTTTGTCACATCTGTCAATGATCATTTATTTTATTTCCAGTTTTTGCCTATTATGAAAAAAATATGCTACGAACATCTGTAGGTAAGTCAGTGTGGGACAGACACATTCATTTCTCTTAGATAAATACCTAGAAGCAGAATTCTATGTCATATAGTAAGTATATGCTTAACTCTAAAATTATTTTCAAAAATCCCGTAGTATCCTTTTACATTTATATCAGTAATGCATGAGAGCTCCAGTTGTTCTATATCCCTGCCAACACTTGTTATTTTCAGTCTTTTAAATGTTAGCTGTTTGAGTGAAAGTGCCTTGGTATCATATCATGGTATTAATTTGCATTTCCTTCTTTACAAATCATGGTTAACATCTTTTAATGTGCTTATTTATCATTTATGTGACATCATTGTATCTATTCTGTTTGCCAATTTTAAATTGGACTGTCTCCTTACTGATTTATAAAAAGTTCTTCATATATACTTGATCTCAGTCTTCTGCCAAATATATGAGATCTTGGAGTTACTCTTTTTCTGAAGTATATTTTTCACATACTATTGTTTATTTAAGTGTTCCTTTTCATGCATCGTTTATTTCCTGCCATGATCAAGATCAAGATTAAAATGGGCAAGGGCAAAAGCAGTGAACATGGCTAACTAGAACGTCAATTTGAGTATGTTGTCACAGAATCACATATGTTGTCTTATCATTAATTGTGTATGCATCCCCCTCAATAAATTAAATTTCTTGAGAGTAAGTGCGATTAAAAAAAAATAAAAAAGTCTCCAGGCAGATCTCTTCCTGGCACCCATTTCTTGCCAGTTGGTAGAAGAAAATAGTTCACTCAACAGCAAGCATTAAGCAATTAGAACTTGGACTCCAAATCCCACAGCCTAAGATGATTTTTGCCATAAAAGAAGTTCTACATGATGAATTTATCATGGCTGCCTATCATACCTGCAAAAATGTTAAGTAACAGAAATTGGCTAAAGAAAGCCGTATTTTCAAAGAGATACTTGGCCACCTCTTAGGAGGAACCTCTTAACATAAATTAATGTGATTTTAAAAAATCCTCTACCTTTCTGCATACCACCAAACAAGGTATTTAAATCTGATACTGTATTCAAAGAAACTAGTAGACATTCCAATAAATAACAATAATGGTGGTGACAGTGACAATAAATATTACCAATTGAACTGATTATATTTATACCATCTGAATAGAAAAAGTTATTCTCAAACTCAACTGAATACGATAAGCTAATGGTAATGCAAACTATATTTATAGCATTTGTAGTTGCTAAACTGTATTTAACAATTCACATGTGGTCAATTTACTTCTCTGAAATGTCACAATTTTTTCAATTAGCTATTAAACTTATATATACAAAAGAAATGAATCTGCTTTTGAACCCACAACTTTGTAAGAAAGTGTTCTGAAAATAATTCTCTTCATCTCAATAACAATAACCCACTGCAATATCACCCCAAACTGCAAAGCTAGAGAAAATAATGTAATGGGCAGAGGGCTGAGATTTCTGTTTGTGGCAAAAATAAATGCTTTAGCACTACAATAGCAATTGGAACATTTCTTAAAGGCCAGTAAATATGAACTGGCTATTACTATCTACACTGTGTCAACCAGCAAAATAACATTATTTCCAGGAGAAATAGGCTGGCAGAATTGAATAGGCATCTTGCAGGCTACTGCACCTCTATTGTATTATAAGAACTGATATCAAGTTGTCTTCCAAATATTCTCATCTGAACAGTTACAAAGAAACCTAAAAATCTCTTCCACACTCAAGAGGAAAAATATTTAAATTATCTCAGCAAGACTTTGCATATACTCTGTGATACCTCACCCCTACTTGCTTTGAACATTAAACATGATCTTTTAAAAAGCTAAATGAAGAATTATTATTTAAGTGTAAATTAAGTTGGCTAAAAAGGCAGACCAGAGTTGACCAATTTGTTCCCCAAATCATATAATTACAAATTGTTATATGGAATGCTTTGAACCTAAGATCAAGAAGAATGATTGTATATTTAGCCTTTCCATTGAGTATTTTGGCATTATAAAGACATAGCCTCAATGTAAGGGTTTTGTTTGTTTTCTAACACAAGTCTAGTTATGGTACGTAATCAACAAATTATAGCTACTGTTAATAATACAGTGAGGTTTAAGAGGTTTATAGAAACTATACTTATAAACTCCAAATCCTTGTTTATCCTGGTCTTCAGTCCAGATCTTAGAAGGCTCCATTCAGTAATTCAAAAGAAACTTTTTTTAATGCCTCAACTGTGCTAGAAAATGAACTGGGCACTGGGGATGAAATAATGACTTAATTTGTCCACTCAAGGAAATCAGTCTATTATAATCTCCTTTTCACTTTACTAAGAACAATACTAGGGTCAAACATATTATCCTATGGGATAGTATGTGGGGTCATGAGAAATAAGGGGAGGTTTTCTAGAGGAGGCAATAGGAATACAATGAGGGGTTTTAAGTAGAAGAAAATGATCATGTTTTTGTTTTAGGAGGATCACTCCATTAGCACTATGGGGAATTAATTCGTGAGGGTTATATTACAGGCAGAAATGGGTACTTCAAACTTTCAGAAAAGAGTTGGCATTATCCTGGTCTAAAGAAGTGGTTCTGGGAACATACATAAAGGGATAAAGATGAAAAAATATCCGGGAGGCAAAATTAAAGGATTTTAATTAATTGGATAAACATAATTTGGGAGTGGTTTCTTAGTTTTTGACAGGTAGACTTCAGAAATCTTACCCTGAGCTAGTCCTATATCACATCTGATCTGAGATTATTGCTTTGAGAGGGCACATTTTGGAATCATGGTAAATGTCAATGTTAATAAATGAAAAGCAACTATCTTTCTTTATTGGTTGATTAAGAATATTCATTCATAAATAGATTCAAGGTAAGTTGAGGTCATTTTCCTTTTGGATATTCTGCAACATAACCTCTTCCTTTTGAGTATATTATATTGGCCTCTGCTTATTTGGACTGATTTTTATTTGTCTGGAATTTATTTTAACTTCTAAGAGGATTAATTTTTTCAATATTTTGAAATTTAATGACCAAGCATCCCCCCTTTTTGTCTCCATATATAATTTAGAAATTTGGGATCAGAAGGATGGATGTGTTAATAATTTGATATAAAAGGATATTTTCACCATCTTGCCTGTTAGCACTCACTTGATTTCCTGTTTTATTCCTGGAATAATTACAGCTCTAAAGGAAGCATAATGGAGGGAAGCATGAAGAAGTATACATTGCAGAGGAGATAAAATATATTTAATAATATTAGATGCTTCCCTCGAAAGATACAATTAGTTCTACTGACGCAGCCTCACGTAAATTTTTCAAAAAATAGAATATTTTATAGTATTAACTGTTTACAGTGTTAAACCTGAGTCTAGGCTTAATATATGGCAAAATACATATGTATTCCTCACTGCTCAGTGAAAACTTAAGGGGCCTCTTTGTATCACTAAAGGACAAGTCATGATTTAAAGTAGTAGTTTTTGTTATTTAGTGGCATTTCTAATACAGAGAAGATGTTGAGTGTAGGAAAAATTGTGCCAGCAGCACTGAGTGAGACTCAATCCATGGATAGTTATAGCAAAGCAGAGCAACCTAGCTTCAATCTGGGAGAGAAATGGACTTCCTAGATGTGATAGAAAGGTTGTCATAGTTTCTACTGGGATACCACAAAAAAATCTCTGTCCCTTAAAAGGGTCATTCCAATCTGATGTTCTTTGTATCTGAAGTTATAGAACAGTGCAAACTCTAGAAATAAAGCTAGACTCTAGAAATAAACATTTCAACATTTTGTTAGACCTTATAATTGCCCTAAGAAGAGGAGACTACCTCTATTCCAATTTTATAGTTGAAGAAACTAAAATGATAAAAGAGGTTAAATCCAAGATCTTACAGCTAGTAACTATGATCATGAGGTTATTTGACTTCCAAGTCTATTTTCTTAAACACTACCCCACAATGCATAAGATGTGGGGGAGCAATTTGATATTCACATCAGTACTGAGGAGTGATTCTCTCACTTCTTAGCATGATATGAGGAAAAGTGGAGGTGATCTCACTCTAAATTACTGTTTAGTGGTCTCAAATAAGGTATTTATTAATCCACTCAATAAACAACAATTGAATACTACTCTGCCAGTTGCAGGAGAAATTTTGATAAGACAAATTTTTACAGAGCAATATCAGGTAAGATAAGATTTATCATTTTCTACTTTTGATTCTAGTCTTAGTCTTCCTTTCTGATGTATATAAATTAAGTGTTGAAGAGGATCTAAATATGTGGAGAAGAGACTATGGGTATGGTATTCCAGGAACACAACCACAGCAAAAATTTTAAAAGTCTGAAATAGTAAAGTGTATAGAGTGCAGTGGAAGCATTAGTAACAATGGACATTTTGGTTTATATTACATATGATATTTAAAGATGGGATAATTAGGAGAGGGCTCAAAAATCATAGAAGGCACTGAACCCTAGACTAAGGAATGTGCACAGTATCTTGAGTCCAATGTAGAATGATTGAAGAGTTTTAAGAAAAAATGAAATATTGAGTTTGGTATTTAGTTTTGCTTTATGTATCAGTTTGACTGACTATATAATGCTGGAAGTGGATAGGAAAAACAGAAAATTTATTAGGTTATTTCAGGGGTAAAGTGATGTGAACACGGAACAGATGGTAGCAAAAATGGAAAGGTAAAGTTAGATGAAGAATGGAAAAGTTATTAAAGTTCTTTTAATATACTGTCTATCTGGGATAGCCTGTGTATAGAAAAACATGACTGCTTCCATAGTATGGCACACCTAGTTTTGTTCTACTACCTATCAGTTATGTAACTTTGTATAAGTTATCCAAAAATCTCATACTTCTAAAATGGAGATGATTATATATGCTGTATCTTTTAATTGTTAAAAACACCTGCAAAATATTGGGTATATAGGAGATTCTCAATACATGTTATTTTCCTTCTCCCTTCCCTTTATCTTTTCATTCCAAAGATAACAACACAAAAAGTAGAGAATTAGTATTGTGATTTGTTTTTAATAGTAAGTGTGATAGGAGTTTAGAGATGAGAGAGTTCTGAGGGACAGGGTAATCATTCACTGAAGCATCTGACCAAGAAAGTTTTGAACATTCAATACGTGTAGATAGTTTTCCAGGTACTGCCTGGAAAAATACTAGTGAATAAAACATATGGTGCTGGGCCTTGTAGGACATGGAAGATGTGAATTGTTAGGGAAGGAAGACAATATTCTTTTCTGGGGTATAAAAAGTATTGAACTAGGGGAGATATGATCAGGGGGATGGGACTAGAAAGAGAAGCGCCAAGTATTTTATTTAATATTTTGGTAGATACAGTGAAATCAGGTCCTAGCAAAATAGCATATGTAAGGCTAAAAGAAAAGGTAGAATCAACATGGACTGGAAGTATTCCAAGATGGATGAGTGGATTATAATTTGTTCTCCCTGTGGAACCAAGAAAACTAGGGTCACCAGTTAGAGGAAAATATAATGAATTTACCTTTGCATATATACTTTTGATAGATATTTTACTAATTTTTCATCAAGATAATCATATATATGATAATATATATCATATCATATATTATTGTCTTGATACATGAAATGATATCATATGCTAACATGACATATAGGACACATACATATATCATATATATAAGAGAATAGAGAAAAATAAGAAAGGCATCCAAATGATATTTTCATTTTTAACGCTTACTATAAAATATAGAATTAAAAGGAGAGACTAATTTGCAATATTAATATGGATGCAGAAATCATGAATAAAAGCAAATATAGTTCAAAAATCATAGTAAAATAATTATCACCAAAACCAAGTGATTTTCTTTGCATTACAGATATAGAGAAGAAAGAAAGGCAGGCAAACAAGAAGATAAAAGGAAGACTATCTCTTAAAAAAAGATAGTAATAGATATACATTTTGATTATATATAAATGTACATATATACACATATAATCCTAATATTAGACAAATGGTCTTTAAAACATAGGTTATAATGAGGGTCAAAGAAAGGCATTATATAATGATAATGGGATCAATACAAGAAGAAGATATGATACTCCTTAACTTACATGAACAGAACACAGAAACACCTAAATATGTAAAGCAAATACTAATAGATATAAAGGGAGAAATTGATAATACAGTAAGAGTAGAGAACTTTTAACACCCTACTTACATCAATAGAGAGATCATCCAGATAGAAAATCAATAAGGAAACAGTGGTTTTAAATGAAACAATAGACAAATTGGACTTAATAGATATCTACAGAACATTACATCAAAAAAGAACAGAACACACATTCAAGTTCACATGGAACATTCTCTGGAATGGATTACATGCTAAGGCACAAAATGAGTTTCAACAAATATAAGAGAACAGAAATTATATCAAGCATTTTTTCTGATCACAACAGTATAAAACTAGAAATCAAGTACAGAACTGAAAAATAGGAAAATAATAAACATATGGAGAATAAAAAACATGCTACTAAACCAATGGGTCAATGAAGAAATCAAAGAGCTAATCAGAAAATACTTCAAGAAAAGTGAAAATAGATATACAACACTCCAAAATCTATGGGAGGCAGAAAAGCAGTACTAAGAAAGAAGTTTACAGTGATACAGGCCTTTCTCAAAAAAAAAAAAAAAAAAATTTCAAATAACTTTTTTTTTTGCCTTTTTTAGGGCCGCACCCACAGCACATGGAAGTTCCCAGGCTAGGGGGTGAATCAGAGCTGTAGCTGCTGGCCTACACCACAGTCACAGCAATGCAGGATCTGAGCCATGTCTGTGACCTACACTGCAGCTCATGGCAATGCTGGATCCTTAACACACTGAGCAAGGCCAGGGATCAAACCTGAGTCCTCATGGATAATAGCTGGATTCATTTCCACTGTGCCACAATGGGAACTCCTCAAATAAATAACTTAACCTACAATCTGAAGTAAATAGAAGAACAAATAAAGCCCGAAGTCAGCAGAAAGAAGGAAACAGTAAAGGTCAGAGAGAAAATAGATTTTTTTAAATGGGGAAAAAAAAAATCAAAGAAATTAAGATTTTTTTTAAAAGATAAAATTGAAAATCCTTTAGCCAGGTTCACCAATAAGAAAAGAGAAAGGACACAAATTTTTTAAAAATAAGAACTAGGAGTTCCTGTTGTGGCTCAGAACTAGATTAAAAAGTATATATTTTATAGCAGAGTGAATTATAGCCATTCTCTTTTAATAACTTTTAATGGACTTAAAACCTGTGAAAATACTGAATCACAATGCTGTACATAAGAAACTAATAGTGTAAATCAATTATACTTCAATTTTTAAAAATTTAAATAAGTACCTAAAAATAAAGTAAAATAAATGACTATATATATTCCTATATTTGAGATTCCAGTTACTTATTTTTCATGTACATCTGTTTATGATTCATATTGCATGCTCTTGTTTTATAACTTAATTTCTTGTTTTTGTATTTTTCCCTCTTTTATGTCTTATATTTGAGGTCAACAAAGTTTTTTTGTTTTGTTATGTTTTGTAAAGGAACAAATAGTAAATATGTGAGGCTTTGCAGGATATGTGTTCCCCACTGCAAATATTCAACTCTGTAAGTGAAAGCAATAATACATAGTAGGTAAAAATTTTGGCTATGTTTCAATAAAACTTTATTTAAAGACACTGAAATTTTAAATTCATATAATTTTTTAAAATTTATTTTAATTTCTTTTTTGGCTGCCCCATGGCATAGGGAGTTCCCGAGCCAGGGATCATATCTGAGCCACAGTTTTGCCCTAAGGCTGCAGCTATGGCAGTGTTGGATCCTTCACCCACTGTACTGGGTCAGGGATTGAATTTATGTCCCAGGGTTCCAGAGACACTGCCAATCCTATCACGCTACAGCAGGAACTCCTAAATTCATATAATTTTAAAATGTCATCAAATATTATTCCAATTTTGATTTTTTCAAACATTTAAAAATGTATAGATTGCTTATAAATCTACCTCAATAAAACTTTAAAAATAAATAAATAAAAATAAAAATAGGAGTTCCCATCATGGCGCACTGGAAACAAATCTTACTAGGAACCATGAGGTTGCAGGTTTGATCCCTGGCCTAGCTCAGTGGGTTAAGGATCCAGCGTTGCCGTGAGCTGTGGTGTAGGTCACAGACATGGCTCGGATTTGGCATTGCTGTGGCTGCGGTGTGGGCCAGTAGCCATAGCTCCAATTAGACCCCTGGCCTGGGAATCTTCATATGTCGTGGGTGTGGCCCTAAAAAGCAAAAAATAAAATAAATAAAAGTAAAAATGTATATATTGCCTTTAGTCTGCTGGCTGTATAAAAACATATAGTAGTTATAGTTTAACCTATCTTAGATGATATTAAACATATGGTATAATTTGAATTTGCTTAATTATTTGAAATTTTCTGGGTAAATTTATTTCTGAACTTTTAAGTAGTTGTGTTTCTTTCTTAGAGTTATCTATTCTCCTATACTTTGAAATTTTATTTAGAAGGCTCATCTTGGGTGGAAATGTTTTCTCTTTTTCCCTCTCTCAAAGTGGCATCTTATATTAGTGACTTGGGACCCATAAAGTTATAGTGATATATAAGATATAACAATTCCAATAGGTGTCAAATAGTTTTCATATGACTTTTCAGATTCTCTCAGCTTAAGGGTCTTTGACCATTCATTCTAGCCCAAGCTACCAGTGAGTAGCCAACTTCAAATGAGAACTAGCTGAATATTCGTCACCTCTTCATGCATTAGATTCTTCATTTCCTTTGCCAAGGATTCATGACACAGAAACATATATCCGCACATGCTCCACCCAAGTGTCGAAATTAAAACCTCAGGGGTGAAACCTTCACTAATAGGAGATAGGAGCTGACATATAATTCTTTTTACTTCCTCCCCCAAAAGGATTTTCCTAAGAAATTATTACCTAGTCTTCTGCAAGAAGGTTCTGTATGATTGAGGAACTAGTTGAATTTAGTACCAAGTAGTGGCAGGCTTGGTATCTCACCCTGACACCGACATAGCCCTTTTTATTGTGCTTTGCTTTATTGAACTTTGCAGATACCGTGTTTTCTACAATTGAAGGTTTGTGGCTACCCTGTGTCAAGCAGGTCTATTGATATAATTTCTGCAAAGGTATTTGCTTTGTGGAGTTCTCTGTGTCATATCTTGAATTCTCACAGTATTTCAAACTTTCTCGTTATTATTGTATTTGTTATGGTGATCTATAATCAGTGATCTTCTATGTTACTACTATGACTTGCTGAAGGCTCAGATGATGGTTAGCAGTTTTTTAGCAATAAAATATTTTAAAAATGAAGATATGTACATTGTTTTTAAGATATAATGCTATTGCATATTTGACAGACTGCAGTGTACTGTAAACCTAACTTTTATATGCAATGGGAAACCAAAAAATTTGACTGACTCACTTTATTGCAATATTTACTTTATTTGCTGTGGTCTGGAACCCAAACTGCAATCTCTCCAATTATGCCTGTATTGAATTTTACTTTTTGTTTACATTATGGTCTTATTTTTATCTTACTTCTGCTCCTAAGATCGCACTCCTTAGTTAAAAAACAAAGATAACTCTGCCTCACGATATTTTCTGGGGGAATCCAGGGTAAGACAGTCACTAAGTTTGTAGTTGGCTAGCTCAGGCCCTTCTTCCTGTGACTTCTCCTGCTTCCATTCACCAGTCCAATAATTAAACTTTATAAAAGTTACTGCCTAGAACAAGAGTAACAGAATTTTGAGGGGTTCTTTTCATCATAGAAGACCACTCCATGTCCCTGATTTCCACTCAATGAACTTTTCTGTATTCCTACCAGCAATACTTTTGTCTTCCACAGTAATTGATCTCTGAGCCCTTCTACCTGCTTTCAGTCCCAAAGCTCACTAGATCATAATATTAGCCTCAGCTTACAATTATGTATTTCTTTTATATTTTTATAATGATTTTTATTTTTTCCATTATAGCTGATTTACAGTGTTCTGTCAATTTTCTGCTCACATCATCATGCTCCATCACAAGTGACCAGACATAGTTCCCAGTGCTATGCAGCAGGATTCACAGAAAGAGTTAGCTTGTTTTGAACCATTATTTTTGTTTAAGAAATCATCTTTCATTGCCACATTTACAAATGAGAGAGAGTCTAAGACTGACGTGAAAATATCTTACTGAATGAAAATTCCTAAACAGAGACATCTGTGTGAACAAAATATTGACAAAGCTTACAATTTGCTAATGATCAATAAGATAGTCTAATACATTTATCACTTTGAATATTTTTAACTTACAAATTCTCTGAACAAAATAAGCTTCTACAATTTTTTGCCTGAATGTCTATAAAAACCTACCTGCCTCTCCATAAATTTTGGACCATTTCTTCATTAGGGATTTATTTATAAGTTGAAAAGGCTTTGCTAAAGTAAACATCCCCACACTAATAACTTTATCGCCATGAATGGTTGGCCTGAGTAATGACAGTGTAGCTGGCTGAATGATGGCTGCCCAAAGTTGTCCACATCCTAATCCTTAGAATCTATGAATATCTTGCCTTACATGGCAAAAGATTCCTTATAGATTTGATTAAGTATCTTGATATTGAGAGGTTAACCTGGATTATCCCAATGGTCTCAATCTAGTCATAAGGGTCTTTATAAAAGGGAGGTAGGAGGATTAAGGTAGAATACAAGATGTGACAATAGAATCTAGAGATTGGAATGACATAAGGGATATACATAAACCACAGAACACCATATATAAGATGCAAAAGGTGAGGAAAAAGATTCTTCCTTCAGAGAGAGGAGGCTATGAGCTTGAAGAATGATTCAGTCCTACCCATACTTTGGTTTTTACCTGTAATATTCATTTAAGATATGTGACCTCCAGAACTATAAAAGAATAGATGTATGTTGTTTAAAATCATTAAGTTTGTAATAATTTATTAGAGCAGCAATAGGAAACTAATACATATGGCTATACTGATGCCATGTATTTTCTCCATTCAAAGATCTATAAATCTATAAATTTATTGTTCGAAACATAGATATAAGAAACATAAAAGGGCACTTCAGGACATACCAAGGGTTGCACACTTAAAGGCCATATTTAATATGATAAATGTCAATCAACACTAAGCTTTAGAGTTGGATAGACAACAGGAAGTAATGAAGATGATGGAAGAGTGGAAAGCATATGCTTCTTAAAGGCTATTACTCAGTCCCAGTCAAATATTGTTATATACAGATGAAGGCCCAATGTACCAGATCTTATATTTTTCTTGCTGAAAAAAAGCTATTTATGCGAGCCATTATGTCAAATTTCTTGTTTTTAAATACGTATAACTAAATAACAATTAAAACATTGCATAGACTAACACAGTACAGACCAAGAAAAACACATATGTAACCAGCTAGCTGTCTTGTTTGCTTATGCTGTGGTCAGTCTGCAATCTCCATATTAAGCCTTGGAAACTCTGCATCAGGAAGAGATCATGGTATTTAATATGACCTGTTCTGGGGAAACAAACTATTCTATCACCACCTTCAAATCAATTTTTTTCACTAGATTAAAGATGGGGATGATGAATTTCAATGTTTAATTATAAAATAATCTAATCAGTCACATAGTTTTACTATTTTAACAAGTGACTTATAAAATCCACACTCAAAACTTCTTTAAAAAACCTCATCCTTTTGGTTACATAGAGTGTGCCATAGAAAATGATACATTCTGTGTAACCAAGAAGCCACAGACATTTTAGAAAGGCCATGTAGTATTCTGATGCACATAACTCCCCATAGAAAATAATCTTGTGAAACTTAGAACACAAGGAACTGAAGAGTAAGCCTCCTGGAGAGGGAGAGAGGGAAAAAAAGAAGAGCTAATTGGTGATGGCACCACAGCAGGTGTTCTCCCTCAAGGACAATGATGACACTGCTCACACATTCAGAGACAACCTCATGTGCTCCTTGGCAAGCTTACACAGATTCCTTTTTGTAAACAAGTCAAGTGTCTACATCTGTGATAAACAAATCCATGCTTTAAAGAGTACTTCACAGCCTAAAGGGCCCTAGTAACAAAGCCAGAATATAAGTTTGTCAAGTTGGTAACACTCATTTTGTGCCAAGTAGGGTTAAAAGCTCAGGTATGGTCAGATATCAGGAAAGATGAAAATGAATCATAGGCCTTAAAAGATGAATCCTGGCAGCTATTGAGTTTCATAAACAGAAACTAAGAAATACCTTTGGTGGCTGAATATCAATCATTGCATGGTTGCTCTCTGGCAGGGTCGGAAAGTGTAAACTGTCAGCCTAGGGAATCATAGCACGTGCCCTGGCCATCTGCTGACAATGTCTGAAAGCATGGATATGCTCCATAACTTCCCTTTTTGAAAATGAAAATTACTGACAATTATTTCAGTATGTATGACTTAAGCATAGACAGGACTAGTAGTAGTTAAAAGAAGAAGCACAAGTTTTCTCCTCATTTTGGTAGGGCCTCATTTGCTTGCAATTCATATTTTTCTCACAATAACTTAAGGTCACAGAAGTAAATCCTTTTCATTCCTCCAGAAGTACTTGCCTCAGTATTGTTGGAAAGAGGCAAATCTGAAATGTAAATGTTAGAGTCATGGATTTGTTCATCTGTTACTGTTATTTCTGAGTGAGAGACTATGATTGTATTTAAAATGTCCTCAAAATATTACAGAGGTGCTCAACCAAAAGTTGTAGGGTAAGAACATTAATTAGGCAATTGATTCAGTCATTTGGAAAACAATATGTAAACCCTCTACTGGGTGATATAGGAGAAATTAAAAAAAAAAAAAACAGACATCATTTTGAATGTGGACACCTAGAATCTAGGACAAACAACAGCAACAGGTATAATCACCACTTATTACTAATAATGTTGAAGCATTTATTAGGAACATTACATGCATAATCATGTTTCATCATTGAAGTGATCCTACAAGACAGGTATCATCATGTCTCTTAAAAATATTGAATTTGACAGTCACAATGAGTGAGTGTTTACCCAAAGTTATAGTTAGTGGATTGAAGAGTTTGATTCAAATCTGTTTTTCTGACCACTTAGCTCAATGGATAGCTGTCCAGTTGTTTTTTGTTGATGAATAAGTAATAGGACCTCCTACTCCAGCTTCCTATTGACATCACTCTAGAACAATTTTTTTTTAATTTTTTAAAAATTTTTTGCTTTTTAGAGCAGCACCCTCGGCATATGCAAGTTCCCAGGCTATGGGTCTAATCAGAGCTACAGCTGCTGGCCTATGCCATAGACACAGCAACATCAGATCCAAGCTGCATCTGCAATCTACTCCACAGCTCACGGCAATGCCAGATCCTGAACCCACTGAGCGAGGCCAGGGATTGAACCCACATCCTCATGGATCCTAGTCAGGTTTGTTAATCGCTGATCAATGAAGGGAACTCTAGCACTATTTTTTAAAAGGTATTCTTTTATAAGCTAAAATGGAACTATATACTCAAAGGGAAATAAACATCTTCAATAGTTTGTAGAACAATTTATTAAAACATTACCAAGCAAGACACACAACTCTAAATCCAGAGCATAGGGATCTTTCAATTTCCATCTTAGTTGGTAATCTCCTGATATAAAGAAGCAAATTGGAGAGTTCCCACTGTGGCTCAGTGGGTTAAGGATCCCATATTGTCTCTGAGGCAGCATTGGTTCAATCCCTGGCCCAGTGCAGTGGGTTAAGGACCCAGGATTGCCACAGTTGTAGCATAGGTTGCAGCTGTGTCTCAGATTCAATCCCTGGCCTGAGAATTTCATATGTCACAGGTGCAGCCAAAAAAGAAAAAAGAAGCAAATTAAAGGTAATGTGGTTGTATGGATGGCTCAGGCCTTTGATACCATTCTGGCTGTAGATCCAGTTCTTTGAGGAACTAAAAACAAGTCGAGTCTTTACAAGAACAGAAATGCAACTCTAGAAACAATTCAAAGCTTAACTGTCTTTCTTCCCAATCCCCAAACCTCCCTTATTAATCTCAATAATCTCAAATAATGCTCACATATTATA
Organism: Phacochoerus africanus; assembly: GCF_016906955.1. Taxonomy (NCBI): domain Eukaryota; kingdom Metazoa; phylum Chordata; class Mammalia; order Artiodactyla; family Suidae; genus Phacochoerus; species Phacochoerus africanus. Next base: position 104,201,516 of record NC_062560.1, on the reverse strand, counting down.
AAAGATCAGTACATTTGAAAAAGAATTGACTTGCACTTAAGAAAAGGATAAACTTAATTACTCTAGATTTCTAATAAAACACAAACATGCCCCAAAACTCCTAGGAGAAAAGTTACATCCTTTCTCTGGCTTTGAGATTTAAATTTTCTACCCAATCTTCCCTGGGACCCAAGACCCATCTCTTTGAAATGCAAACTTCAGGGAGATAACTCACTAGAAGGGAGAAAAATGGAGAGATTTGGAAAAAAACTGGGCAAATCAAAAATTTAAGTTTTCACAAATATTAGAAAAAAGTTTTAGACATCTTAGTGGGTAATCTTAACTTACTCTATCTGCCAGAAACACAATTTGTATTCCAGCTACTCTATTATAAACTAGTGAATTTTGTATTATTATACCAAAAACATGGTTAAAATTTAAAAATGAGAGATATAAGACCTCTGTGTCGATCTATAGACTTATGTATCTATATGTATTTGCCACCTAAAAATTGGCACTTGCCATTTGCCTCTACGAACATTAGTCACTAGCCAAAGCAGCCACTGACCTTCAACACCCCCTGAAAGAGCTCAGGGTGGAGATCAGGAGTGAGGCACTTTGCCCTGGGAAAAATTCACAGAACATGCCTTCAGGAGAAGACTTATGAGCTCAAATACTTGCATCTCCCCATATCTATAAAATCATTAATGGTGATATTTGCTCCTCTTGACTAGCAGCAAGCCTCTGACAAAATGTATGCTTGACTGCATGTACTCCCCTTCACTAACATCATACACGACACTGACCTCTCTGCCACCTCTTTAAAGCAGTATCTCAGAGCCATCCGAGATGCTCTCTAGGGTATAGTTTTCAATAAGTACTCAACTCTCTCACATTGTGCATTTGTTTTCAGTCAACATATATATACTATATATATGTGATATTTTTCTACTCCCTTATGGCATTGCAAAAATTAATTTGTAAAAGAGTTCTATTTAATTGTCTTAAAAAATAAGCATTTAAATCAAATTAATATTCTCTCACAAAAGTTGGAACTAATCCAAATGCTTTTTTCATTCCAGCTTTGGTAATCTTTGGCAAATAATTACATTGTCAGTTTAGAAAAAAAAAAAAGAGTATACTTTCAGATTTGTCAGCATTGAACATAATGTAAAGCATATCTTTTCATCTACCTAGGTTTACTAGACAAATGAACTCATGCTATCTCAATGCTATAAAATTTGTCAGCAAGGCAAGTGAGATGATGGCTAGCTATACAGTGTTCCATGAAATTTCTATGACTGATCCAAGCAAAATTGTTAAAAACAAATGAATTAAATAGGTGGAAGTGGGATAAAGTTTATAAATGAACTTTTTAATAACAATCATGCTTTATAAATGCTTTAAAATTTGTGTACTTAAAAATAATTTCTGGAGTTCCCGTCATGGCACAGTGGAAATGAATCCAACAAGGAACCATGAGGTTATGGGTTTGACCCCTGGCCTCACTCAGTGGGTTAAGGATCTGGTGTGGCGGTGAGCTGTGGTGTAGGTGACAGACGCAGCTTGGATCTCGCATTGCTGTGGCTCTGGTGTAGGCCAGCAGATGCAGCTCCAATTAGTCCCCTAGACTGGGAACCTCCATATGCCCTGGGTGCGACCCTGAAAAGACAAAAGCCAAAATAACAATAATAATAATAATAATTTCCAAGTCTCTTTGGTAACTTATACCCTCAGAATTTTATAGAGTTAAGTCTAATAATGGATACTCATTGACTATTAGATAATTTTCAAATAAAATACTGAAACATTAATTGCTGAATATAAATTTGTTTATCTACTTTTGGCTTCTTAATTTTTACAAAGAGGCTAAAGATATTTGAGAATAGTAGTAAACATTTGGGTCTACTAGTAAATATGGTTTATTTTTGTACTATGGAGAAACACATACTTCTGGAAATTATAAAATGGTGTAGTCATATGATTGCTAATCTACAGAATGCTGGAGTAAGTTCATAACTGCTCACTATCTGGTTTTCATTAGAAATTAAAGTTACTAAGAGTTAAGAATTCTAATTAGGCATTCCCGTCATGGCTCAATGGTTAACAAATCCGACTAGGAACCATGAGGTTGCGGGTTCGATCCCTGGCCTTGCTCAGTGGGTTAAGGATCCGGCATTGCTGTGAGCTGTGGTGTAGGTTGCAGACACAGCTCAGATCCTGCGTTGCCGTGGCTCTGGCATAGGCTGGCGGCTCCAGCTCCAATTTGACCCCTAGCCTGGGAACCTCCATATGCCGCAGGAGCAGCCCAAGAAATGGCAAAAAAGACAAAAACAAAAACAAAAAACAAAAAAAACAAAAAATAAGAATTCTAATATAATTAAAATTACTAGAAATAATAAGGGACACAACTCCATACACAATGTATGCAAGGAAAATAAGATATGTTTTTGGTAAGGAAAGCTATAAAGTATGAAAGATGTGTTTTTGTTAAGGGAAAAAATCATTTCATTTTTAAATTTTTTTAAATTTTTATTTCCCCCAATGCACTTTTTTTTTCCCACTGTACAGCATGGGGACCCAGTTACAAATACATGTATACATAATTTTTCTTCCATTGTCGTGCTGCATTGTAAGTATTTAGACATAGTTTTCAGTGCTACACAGAAGGATCTCATTGTAAATCCATTCCAAGAGCAATAGTTTGCATCCATTGACCCCAAGGTCCCAATCCCTCCCACTCCCTCCCCCTCCCCTGAGGCAACCACCAGTCTATTCTCCAAGTCCGTGATTGTCTTTTCTGTGGAAAGGTTCATTTGTGCCATATATTAGATACCAGATATGAGTGATATCATATGGTATTTTTCTTTCTATTTCTGACTTATTTCACTCAGTATGAGAGTCTCTAGTTCCATCCATGTTGCTGCAAATGGCATTATTGTGTTCTTTTTTTATGGCTGAGTAGTATTCCATTGTGCATGGATACCACATCTTCCTAATCCAATCATCTATCAATGGACATTTGGGTTGTTTCCAGCTCTTGGCTATTGTGAATAGAGCTGCAATGAACATGCGGGTGCATGTGCCTTTTTTAAGGAAAGTTTTGTCCGGATATATGCCCAAGAGTGGGATTGCTGGGTCATGTGGTAGTCACCCTAATTCCAAAATCAGACAGAGATACCACTAAAAAAAGAAAACTATCAGTTAATATCTTTGATGAATATAGATGCAAAAATTCTCAAGAAAATTTTAGCCAACCGAATCCAACAACATATCAAAAAGATCATACACCATGACCAGGTAGGGTTCATCCCAGGTTCACAAGGATGGTTCAACATATGCAAATCAATCAACATCATATGCCACATTAACAAAAGAAAAGTCAAAAACCACATGATCATCTCAATAGATGAAGAAAAAGCATTTGACAAAGTCCAACAACCATTCATGATCAAGACCCTTGCCAAAGTGGGTATAGAGGGAACATTCCTGAACATAATCAAAGTCATTTATGACAAACCCACAGCAAATATAATACTCAATGGAGAAAAACTGAAAGCCTTCTCACTCAAATCTGGAACAAGACAGGGATGCCCACTCTCACCACTGCTCTTCAACATAGTTTTGAAAGTCCTAGCCACAGCAATCAGACAAACAAAAGAAATAAAAGGCATCCATGTGGGAAGAGAAGAGATAAAACTGCCACTGTATGCAGATGACATGATACTATACATAGAAAACCCTAAGGACTCAACCCAAAAACTCCTTGAACGGATCAACAAATTCAGCAAAGTAGCAGGATATAAGATTAACATTCAGAAGTCAGTCGCATTTCTGTATACTGGAATATTAGAAAAGAAATACAGAAATACAATACCCTTTAAAATTGCACCCCAAAAATCAAATACCTGGGAATACACCTGACCAAGGAGGTAAAGGACCTATATGCCAAGAACTGTAAAGTATTAATCAAGGAGATTAAAGAAGATGTAAAGAAATGGAAAGATATTCCATGTTCATGGATTGGAAAAACCAACATTGTAAAAATGGCCATACTACCCAAAGCAATCTACAGATTCAATGCAATCCCTATCAAATTACCCATGACATTTTTCACAGAACTAGAACAAACAATCCAAACATTTATATGGAAGCACAAAAAATCCAGAATTGTCAAAGCAATCCTGAGAAAAAGTTGTTTTAGAATGAGAAAGAGGAGAATATAGAAAGTTAGGGATGGGTGAGGGAAAAAGAAGAAATGGGAGGAGAGGAAAACAGAACAGAAAAGGAGAGAGAGCAAACGTCTTATACTTTGTGGTCAAGCTGGCTAAAATTGAATGAATTTATTATAAAGATTTCAAAAGTAAACCTTAATATCAAAAGAACACAAAACTAGAATTTGGTTTTCTCTTTGTTAAAAGGACAAAGTTTTGGGGATTACAGTACAAAATTTTTCTTTATCTGTTAGGTAATTCACTTAGGAAACAAAGATTTTGTTCTTATCAAAATAATCTCCTCTGTTTCATGTTGTCTTTATTAGGTCTTTGATTACTTAAGAAACTGAATCTTCTCTTTAACAAAAGCTAGCTACTCTAACAATATTCCCTCTGTGTCTGGGAGAGAAGCATGACTATATCATAAGAGATTCTTATCAATTGAGTAGAAACTAATTTAAATCTGTATAATAAACTTTATTTTTGCTTGACATATTTTTCTTCTTCATTCCCATAGTTTGTACCTCCACATCCCTTTTTCTTTGTTTAAGATATTTAAATATGAATTCTAAGCCATCTCTTAAGAGAGTTTAGTATTTTTCCCTGGGTATCTCTCATGTATACATGAGATATACATGTTAAACAAACTTGTTTGCTTTAAAAAAATATAAGTAAGTAAACAGTTCCATTTATAACATTAAAATAATAAATATTTAGAAATAAATTTAATAAATGAAGAAATAAATTTAATAAATGAAGTAGAATAAAAAATATAGTTGAAATAAACTAAAGACAAATAAATGGAAAGAAACACTATGTTACTGATAAGAAAACTTAGTATTGTTATAATGGAAATACCCTCCCAGGATGCTCCACATATTCAATGCAACCTCAATTAATACCACAACTGGCTTTTTTTAAAATATAATTTTTAATGGTTGTACTCCATTTAGAGTTATCACAAAGTATTGGCTATACTCTCTGTGTTGTACAACACATCCTTATAGCCAAGAGTTTGTACCTCCTACTCTCCTACCCCTATATTGCCCTCCCCCAACACAGGCAACCATGAGTTTGTTCTCTGTATCTGCGTATCTGTGAGTCTACTTCTTTTTTGTTATTTTCACTACTTTGTTATATTTTTAATATTTCACATATAAGTGACATCATACAATATTTGTCTTTCTCTGACTTATTTCACTTAGCATAATGCCCTCCAAGTCCATCCATGTTGCTGCAAATGGCAAAATTTTATTCTTTTTTTTGGCTGGGTAGTATTTCATTTTCACACACGTATCTTTATATCTATGTCTATTTACATCTACCCATCTACCTCTCTATATCACAGTTTATTAATTCATCTCTTTATGGACACTAAGGTTGCTTCCATATCTTATCAATCATAAACAATGCTGCTATAAATATTGGGGTGCATTTAACTTTTCATATTAGTGTGTTTGTTTGTTTTTTTTCATATATAAACTCAGAGTGGAATTGCTGGGTTGAGTTGCTGGGTCATATAAGCAGTTCTTAATTTTAGTCTTTTGAGAAAAACTCCACACTATTTTCCATAGTGGTTACACATTCCCATCAACAGTGCATGAGGGCCCTTTTTCTCCACATCTTCACCAACATTGGTTATTTGTGTTCTTTTTGATGATAGCCATTCCAACAGGGGTGAGGTGATATCTCAATGTGGTTTTGATTTGCATTTTCCTGATGATTAGCAATGTTGAGAATCTTTTCAGGTGCCTGTTGACTGTATTGTTCTTCGGAAAAATGTCTATTCAGTTCTTTTATCCATTTTTTAATCCATTTTTTTGGGTTTTCTGATGTTGAGTTGTATGAGCTGTTCACATATATTGAATGTTAGTCACTCACTAATTCATTTGAAAACATTTTTTTCCCATTTAGCAGGTTGTATCTTTGTTTTGTAGATATTTTCCTTTGTTGTGCCAAAACTTTTAAGTTTAATTAGGTCCTGCAAGTTTTGGTAATGATTCTCAGATATAACACCAAAAGCAAAATTAAAAAAAATTAAACAAGTGGGACTACATGAAACTAAAAAGGTTCTGCACAGTAATAGAAACTATAAAAAGAATGAAGAGGTAATCTGCAGAGTGAGAGAAAATATTTGCTGACTATATATATAATAAGGGGTTGATTTTCAAAATATATAAGGAACTCCCACAACTCAATAGCAAAAAAAAAAAAAAAAAACCAGGCATATAAAATGGCAAAGGACTTGTATAGACATTTCTCCAAAGAAGACCAATAACATATATATTATCATGAAAATGCAACTCAATACTATGAGATATCACTTCAGGTCAGTTGGTATGGCTATTATTTTTTAAAAAAAGATAACACGTGTTGCTGAGATTGTGGAGAAATTTGGAATCCTTGTACACTATTGGTGGGAATGTAAAATAATGTGGCAACTATGGAAAACAGTATGGAGATATCTCAAAAAAATAAAAAACTGAACTAACATATGATCCAGTAGTCCCACTTCTGAGTATTTATCAAAATAACTGAAATCAGGATCTCAAAGAGATACCTGTACTCCCATGCTCAGTGTAGCACTCACTAGTCACAATAGCCAAGATAGGGAAACATTCCAAGTATCCATCGGTGGATGCATAGATAAATAAAATGTGGTATATGCATACAAGGGAATATTATACAGCCTTAAAAATAAGGGAATTCTGCCATTTGCAACAACATGGATGAACCTGGAGGAAATTATGCTAAGTAAAATAAGGCAATCACAGAAGGACAAATATTGCATGATTCCAATTTTATGAGATATCTAAAAGAGTCACTCATAGAGGCAGATAATACAATAGTGGTTTTCATGGACTGGGGGTAGGAGAAATGCAGAGTTGTTATTCAATGGATACGAAGTTTCAGTTATACTAAATGAGTAAGTTTTAGAGATCTTCTGTACAATGTAACACCTACAGTCAACAATATGCTATTGTATTCTTCAAAATTTGTTAAGATGGTAGATCTCATGTTACATTTCCTTACCACACATACATACAAGCCCAAAGGGATAAAGGGATTATTTTGATTGTGGTATTGGTATCCTGGGTGTTTGCATATGTCAAAACTCATCAAATTGTATACATTAAATATGTGAAGATTTTTCAATATCAAATATAACTCATAAAAGCTATTAAAAGAGGACATACTATGCTAAAGAAGTCAGTCACAAAGCATCACATTTTATATGATTTAATTTATTTAAAATTCCCACTTCTATAGCCAAATACATAGAAAGAGTACAGTATGTTACAACTATAGTTACATTCTCTACAGAACATAGATTAGTGATTGCTGTTTATGGGTGGAGTGTGGGTTGGTATGACGGAGACCGATTGCTAATGTGTATTGGATTTCTTTTGGGAGTGATAAAACATCTAAAATTAGAAAATGTTGATGGCTACACAACTCTATGAATATACTAACAACTATAGAATTTTACACTTTAAAAAGTGAATGTTATAGTATATGAATTCATGAATAAAACATTTTAAAAACTTCAAGAAGACATCAAATTTAAGCAGAGATGATCATGAGAATCAGAACTCATAACTGCATTTGAGATCAACAATCAAGGTCAGATGACACAGAAGAATTGAGTGGGTATAAAATGGGTTTTGGTAAACCTTAATTGGTAGCAGCTTGTTGTATTGGGAACTTTTAAAGCCCTAGACTCCACCAAACAATTGAAATTCCTTATGTAAAAATATTTGAAGCTATTATATTACCCAAGTCATTTTCCTATTATATCTCATTAATAAATTCAAAGAAATAAGCTGTAGGAGGGCCTAATTATGCTACTTCATATCAACTACAAAGGTTACAGATTATCCCAGAAATTCAAGATGTTTTTGATCATCTGTGGTAAAAGATGCATCCCTCCACTCCATTTTTTATAGTCAGTTTAGAAGATGGATGATATAGTGAAATGCTCTTGTCTGATTTAATTTTCAGATTGGTAAAATTCACTATCAGTATTGGTTACCTTTCTAGGAAATAATACCCTACAATTTCCTTGGTTTTGAAGCCTCGCAAGAAATTTAATATAACATTTCAACAGGAGACTTTCATTGGGTCAACATATCCTCAGAGTCCAACTGTGACTACTTCCAGAGGGAAATTTAGAGAGGAGATAAAATCTTCTCCTAGAAAAGCAAGACAATATAGAACACCTAGTAGTTCTCTAGAAAATTACCCAAAGTTTTATGAAAAAGATCTACTGTCAGTCAAATCTATGTACATACTCAAAAGTAACAGCCCCTCTCATCCCTCTCTCTCATGTATTTATCTTTATATATTTTTATTTTATATATTTATATGTAATAAATATATTTATAATTTTTATTTTAAAATATATTTTATATTTTATTATTACAGTTTATTTAGAATATATTAGTTTTAGGTGTAGAGCATAGTGATTCAATATTTTAATAGACTACCCTCCTTTTAAAGTTATTACAAAATAATGGCTAAATTTCCCTGTGCTGTACAATGTATCTTTATAGCTTACTTATTTTATATGTAGTAGTTTGTACCTCAATCCCTTACCTCTATCTTGCCCCTCCCCCCTTTTCTCTCCTGACTGGTAGCCACTAGTTTGTTTTATCTGTGTTTCTGTTTCACTACATACATTCATTTTTTTAAAGATTCTACATATAAGTGATAACATATAATATCTGTCCTTCTCTGACTCATTTCACTAAGCATGATATGTATTATATAAAATTATATGTTAATATTTATTTATAAACAAATAAAATATGTATTTACTGGAATAATATCCATTATATTGGCATATTTAGGTAATGCTTTTTGAGTGCATGATTATAAATTATGTCAAGGAGAGAGTTGTGCTTTAAAAAAAATTCACCCTGAATGATTCAAACATTTTCTAAATATTTTTTCTGCTCTTTAGTTACTACGAGGGCCAACCTTCTACCTGGGAAAATGATATAGTTATCTACATAGTGTTATATGAGATCCCTAAGGGACTCAACTCTTCTTGACCTAGGGCCTAATACTAGAGACCTTGAATATGCATTTAATCAATAACATTAGTGGTCAGCTTTTAATAAATGATAGCTACTACTCCTCACTAGGCATTAATTAAGTGATTTACATCCAATATCCAATTTATCCTCTTACTGCTCATTTTACTAAGTCAAGTTGGTTTTGGAATTTTTCTCTATAATTCTCATTTTATAAATAAGGAAACTGAGGTTCAGAGAGGACCAACACATTGTTGAAGGTCACATAGTCAGAAACTGAACAAGTACATAATCAACATGCCAAGGAACATTTAATTTGTTAATATGTACTACAGTAAATATCTCATTACCAAATCATCATCAAGACTCACCCTACAGAGAATTTGGCTTTGTACAAAGAAGACCCAGTTATATTTTGATGAGGAAGAAGAGCAAAGAATGATTAAGAGTGTTAGGTGCTATAGGATAAGGCCTTAATAGATTAGGGCATTAATTATAACCTATGAGATTAAGGGCTTAGCATGGGTAGAATTTTGAAACTGTACACAAGCAACCCACTCTTACTATTTAAGAATTAATGTAAGCAATAATAGCTCTTGTTATAATAAGAGATGCCACTGATGGAAATGTATTAACAGTGTGAACATAGAAAATAAAATGGCCAAGAAAGATGAGGAACACTCAATGAGGTCTGCAGGGAGGAGTCTGCAAACTAACTTTGAAGACTTTTTAGTTCACACTGGCACTGACTCAGGTGCCAGAGTACCAGCCTCAAGAGGCTTTAGTTGGGATGGTAAAAGGGAATCAATTAACAGAACAAATTCTGGTTTTAGTTTGACCTTGTGTAGGCCCTACTTTCAAAAACCTAAAGGGAGTCAGCTCAGACATATTAACCCTTAGGGCTGCCAGGACCTTCTTTATTTTTTCCTCATAGACCCATTGTCACTTTTATCTTTCAGAAGTGTCCTTCTACTTTCAACTCATGGTACATGCTGTCCATATATTCTCACACAGCCACTGGGAGAATTAAAAATTCAGGAGGCCAAACTACTGATAGTTGATTTTGTCTTTTGAACTGGCTTTTATTTTCTCCCTGGAATTGAGAGCTAGTATATAGGCTTTCCTCTTGATCCAAATCAAGTGTTTTCTACTTTACTATGCCACCAAAATCTCTGAGGGAATAAAATGTTCCAAGCTGAAGCACAAAAGAAACTAAAAGAAAACTTCTGTTCACATAAGTAAAAAAACAAACAAACAAAAAAAAACCCGAAGGCATTAGTACTTCCATGGCAGCTCCTGCTAGTAACAATCTACTATATACCACCACTTACTCTGGGGCATTTCCCTCTCCTCTCTTCCCCTGTTACTTCCATCGCAACTCTTTGTACTTATTCCTCTTTTTAAATGTATTATTAAGTAACTCACAAGCATCATATACATATTTCTTTCTGTTTTTTTCTACTTTTTAGGGTCACACTCACGACATATGCAAGTTCACAGCTAAGGGGCAAATTGGAGCTACAGGTACTGGCCTACGCCACAGCCACACCAACACCAGATCCAAGCAACATCTGTGAACTGCACCACAGCTCATGGCAATCCCATCCTTAACCCACTGAGTGAGGCAAGGGATCGAACCCACATCCTCATGGATACTAGTCAGGTTTGTTTCTGCTGAGCCGCAATGGGAAATCCCACATACATATTTTTTTCTTTTTTTCTTTTCTTTTTCTTTTCTTTCTTTCTTCTCTCTCTCTCTCTCTATCTCTCCCTTCTTTCTTCCCTTCTTCCCTTCTTCCCTTCTTCCCTTCTTCCCTTCCTCCCTTCCTCCCTTCCTCCCTTCCTCCCTTCCTCCCTTCCTCCCTTCCTCCCTTCCTTTCTTTCTTTCTTTCTTTCTTTCTTTCTTTCTTTCTTTCTTTCTTTCTTTCTTTCTTTCTTTATTTCTTTTTCTTTCTTTCTTGGCTGCAAGTCCAGCATATGGAAGTTCCCAGGCCAGGGGTTGAATCGGAGCTTCAGCTGCTGGCCACAGCCACAGCCAACCCTACTGATGGTTCCCATGGCTCTATAGCTTGTGAAGCTTGAGATTATATCTTTTCCTCCCAAAGGAATACTAATTTCATTACCACTCAAATTGTTCAGTGATTTTTTTAAAGTTGCTCCTTAGACAAAGAAAGGAGTGGCTTCAGGAATGACTGTGGTAGGGGGAGAAAGGCATAGGAGAAACACTTAGCACTGAACCTCAGGCTTTCACATATTCTTCAATTAGCAAAAGCAAAAGCAAAACTTCCCTTGGTTTTAACTATACTTCTGAATAAAATATTTCCTACTGAGGATGTATGTTAACACTTTATTTTTAAGATTTATCAAATCTAAAATTATCATAAGAATCTATTTTCTAGTTTCACTTTAAAGAAATACAATTTTTCCAAAGGGTATATTAAAAGAAGTTTCTTCACATTTCCATGTAACATTTGACTGTTCACTCTTCTGTGTGACTCATATTTTAGAGTTGATCTAAGATAGAAATTAGCTAGGCCACTGTGTATAGTTTTGGAAGTAGAAATCATATCTAAAGTTAGTTAAGGCTAATAACTATTCAACTTTTGCTGTGATATTCTTTTTTTTATTTTTTATTGAGTTCTGATTACATTCAGTAAACACACAAATATTAAGAATATACTGATTAGTTTTGACAGGTGTCTATTCCTGGATCTAATACCTCAGTCAAGATATAGATCAGTACCATCACCCCAAAAATTCTTCTGTGCTTTTCTGATCTACCCCATACCTCTCAGAGGCAATCACTTTTATGATTTCCATCACCATAGCTTTGTTTTTCCTATGGTAGGAATTCAAAAATGGAATTGTACAGTGAGTACTATTTTGGGTCTGGCTTATTTTAATGAGCATGTTTGTCTGAGTCTTTGTTCATGTCTTTGCAGATATCCATAGTTCTCTCCTTTTGGTGTTGAACAAAACTGATACTGATGTATCAATTTTTAATTCATTCTTTCAATGATAATTTTCAACATTATTTCTATTATAACAAAAGATACTATGAACATTTTCATACAAATAAATGTGTGGATATATGTTTTCATGTTTCTTTGGTGAATATTTAGGAGAGGAATTGCCATCCATATGGTAGTAGTTGTGTTTAGTCGTAACAGTGGCACCATTTTACACTCCCATGAAAATGTATGAGAGATCCAGTAGCTCTACATTCTCTTCAACATTGGATGGTCTTAGTCTTTTGAATTTTAGCATTCTAGTGTAGATAGTGATATCTCATCCTGGATGTAATTTGAATTTTCCTAATGAATAATGACATTCATGCATCTTCTCATGTTTTTATTGGTCATTACTATTACTACTTATGTCAAGTATCTAAGACTTTTTCCCATTATTTAATTTGGTTTGATTTTATTGTTTATATATTTTATTTATTTAAATATATATACAGAGAAATAAAGAAAGAGAGGGGAGAGGAAGGAGAGGGGAGGAACCCTTAAAAATTCTATTATCTAAAAAGCAAATCGAAATCACAATGGAATATGACCTTATACCTGTTAGAATGGCTAACATAAAAAAGATCACAAATATCACATTTTGGCAAGGATGTAGAAAAAAGGGAACCCTTGTTCACTGTGGGTGGGAATGTAAATTGGTGTAGCGCTATGGAAAACAGTATGGAGGTTCCTCAAAAAACTAAAAATAGACCTATCATATGATCCAGCAATCTACTCCTGGGTATATATTTCCCTCCTCAAAAAAAAAATTAAAACACAAATCAAAAAGATACATGTATCCCAATGTTCACAGCAACATTATTTACAATAGCCAATATATAGAAGGAACCCAAGTTTCCATCAATAGATGAAAGTATAAAGAAGATATGGTACATATATATAATGGATAATACTTAGTCATAAAAAAAAGAAATGAAAGTCTGCCATTTGCAACAATGTGAATGGGAATATTATGCTTAGTGAAGTAAAGCACACAGAAAAAGGCAAACAGCATTGTTATCATGTGGAATTTAAAAAATTATACAAATGGGTGTAAATGCAAAACAGAAAGTGACTCACAGACATAGAAAACTAACAAACTAGTGGATGCCAGTGGGAAGAGGGAAGAGAGGAAGGACAAGTTAGGGGTAGGAGATTGAGGTACAAACCACTATGTATAAAATATATATGCAACAAGGATATATTGTATAACACAGGGAAATGTAGCCATTATTATAATAACTTTAAATAGAGTATAATCTATAAAAATATTGAATCACTATGCTGCACATTTGAAACTAATATTGTAAATCAACTATACTTCAATAAAATATTCTAATTCTCTATCTCTCTATCTATCTACACTTTGTTTAATATCAACATATTAACACCCCAGAACACACAGTTTCCATCCAGGAAAGCATCTTATCAACATTTTGAATGTATTTACCCCCAGACTGTGGAAGTTTCAGGGTAAATGTAAGAGAGATTTAGACAAGAACCTAGAATTCCTGAAAGAAAAAGGATAGCCACTCCTCCTAGAGATTCAGTTACCAATCCCTTGGCCTTTGAATTGGATAAGAACTAAAGAAGATGGAAGAGTGAAGAAAAATGTAATACAGTCACATTCAGCATATCTCACACCAGGGTTACATCACTGGAGGGGGTGTATGAGCTGCTAACTGTACACAGCTAATGGTAAAATTTATCTGATGTCAGAAATTCTGAAACTCTGGGAAATTTTTGAAACAAATATTTTGTCACATATATAAACTGAAAGTGCTATTTATTAAAACTAATCCCTGGAGGCTGAGACAATTTTACTTTTGTGTACCCGTAGCTAATAGTGGGAAGTAGGTATAAGCCACTTCATTCCTTGACAAATCACTGAAGGGGAAAATGGCTAGAAATGGTAAATGGGTCTCTTTTCAGAACTACTCATACCTATTGGTTTCTGGCAAATTGGCAATTGTTTTTGTCAAAGAAAAAAAATGCAATGAGAATTTTATGTACATAGAGTATCACTAGATGGGAAGATTTTTGCTGGAGCTTTCTGTTGCTTCCTTTGAAAGGATACAAATCAATAACATTTTAACTTGTAATTTCCCTTCTGTGTTGGGATACCTTTGATGAGGCTACAGAGTAACATGCTGTGCATTTTGTTCTTCAGCTGCTGCTTGTCTGTTAGGAGGTTCTATTTAAGCAGAATCATTGCAGCAAACTTATCATAAAAAAAGCCACTCATCTGAGAAAGCACATACTGTTCTTGCATGTGCTGACATAGTCAGCACAGATGTAGCCCAAAATTCCCACCAAGTTTCAGATAACCTACACTAGGAGAAATGACACTGGTGTTCACATTATTCCAATATCCTGAAGAATCTCTCCTCTGATACTGACCTTTGAATATCAAATTCTCCAGTTCTCCAGTTATTATTGGTTCTGGAAATTATGTGATAAATATTATTTCTTAGAAACAAAATTGTATGTTCACCTTTACCAAGGCAAGGGATCTTGGTTCATTAAAATGATTTTGTGTAGTCTAAAGGAAGCGATCTCATTTGGGAATATAAGGCAGGAGTGGGATAGTCCCAGTAGGAACTGAGCAGGTTTACTTGAGAGGATTGCCATCTGCACTGAAGAACTGACAATATGTTCATGGACCGAAAAAAGGGCCACATGCACCCAAGGGTAGCAATAAGTGTGTGCAAATACACACAAAAATAGAGAAATAAAATGTAGTACAGAGAGAAGTCAAAGGTATTTAATGGGGCAAATTGTAAAAATGCTTCATGGAAGGGATGAGTTTACGCTAGGTTGTTTAAGATGTAAAATATGTAAATTGCTACAGTGGTCCTTCTTGGATTCCCCTCTACTAAGTGATACATGAAATAGTTGGGATACTTCTGAGGAGAGAAGAGGAGAACCAAGTTAGTTCTCTGCTAGCAGAGAATAAAGAAAATGAGCAGGAATGGCAGTGGCTTTAACTGTAAGAAGCAGGATCAGTCATCAAAACTTCATATTACAAAGAAGTTATGGATCAAATCTTATTTAATTCAGGTGCTGTCAAAATCTGAACAGTCTAACATGAAAGAGACTGAGCTAGATTCATCAATTCAATAAGTGTTTATGGAGCACTTACTATAAACCAAGTAGCCTTCTAGATTCTGGGATTACATCAGTGAAGCATACAGATAAAAGTCTTGGCCCTCTTGAAACTCATATTCTAGTGTGAGGTGAGAGACAATAAATAAAAGTACATTACAGTGTATGTTATAAGGTGATAAAAGCTATGGATAAAAATAAGCAGGAAGTCATCACAGAGCAAACAGCATTAAACTTTACTAAAGTCTTGAAGAAGATGTGGACTAGATGCAGCATTAAGATTTCTGACAGTGATAGCCCTTAGCATCTGGTGAAAAGTAGGTTGCTATATACAT
The DNA here is from genome assembly GCF_016906955.1 of Phacochoerus africanus. Taxonomy (NCBI): domain Eukaryota; kingdom Metazoa; phylum Chordata; class Mammalia; order Artiodactyla; family Suidae; genus Phacochoerus; species Phacochoerus africanus. The sequence goes on along the minus strand of NC_062560.1, from coordinate 104,185,839 downwards.
CAGTAATTGATAACAGGAATTGATGACTGAGAAAGTTTTTGTAAACTCTAGGAGAAGTCTAGAGAATTAGAGATTCACTGGGCAACAACTAGTGTCTGCCCACTTGAGGGAAAAGTAAAACCAGGTGTCAATACTCAAAAGCAAAAGTGAAGTAAGCACACTGGCAATGGCCATCTTCATCAAGGTAATAGACTGAGTAAATGACAATGTGGCTCCCATGACTCTCTTCACCTCTATGCACCTTATAGATCTTAGGAATCTGAGGACTCTATCTGGATCATACTTACTAGGTTGGAGGAAACATCTTAATAGTTTATGAAATAGTCTTAATAACAGATAATCAGAAAGAAAGGCATGTGAATTTCTATACCCATGTCCTGGGTACTCGGAGTTCTTTTTAGCAGTTTTTTTCATCTTCATAAGATTCAGATGGCTGTATGTGAAGCAAAAAGCCAGCTCTCTTTAACGTTCTACTTTTAAGAAGAGAATTGGACTAAGTATATGCATGTCTTCAATACCAATCATCTGACACTACTTCCTCTCAGCTCAAAGAAAACATTTTAAGCCTTCTCTCTCTTTTTTTCCTTCTTAATTGTATTAATGTTGCTTGTTGCATAAAAAGTGTTACTTGAGATGACTTGCAAATATTATGCTAATTCTTCCATTATATTTTAAAACTGCCAACAGTATTAACATATTTGGAGGCCTTAATTTGTATATGTGCCCTATTTAGTTTAACCAATAAAATTAATTTTACAAACATTTACTAAAAATTTGAACATACTGAAGAAATCATCAAATTAGTAAAGCTTTGCTTGGGATCTTTCAAACTGGGGCACAACTATATCTTTCCTACATGTTGTGTCACAAGGATTCAAATTAAACTACTCCAAGAACTTTGTTATTTGTTTGCTATAGAATAGAATTAGGCAAAGGAAAACTAATTTTCACTCCTTTCTATATTAACAAAGAATCTCAGGGAATCATAAACTATTACAAATAAATTTGGCATTAAAAGGCATTATTTCTATTTACAAATTATGCCACCTACTTCTAGGAAGAGAATAACTGATCTAAGATGACATAAGTAAGTAGTATGAAGGGGGCTAGAACACAGATTGCTTGATATCCAGCTCACTTTGGTCTATAATACAACTTATCACCATTGTAAAATGGTTCTTTTAAGGTGTTGGGGATAGGAGAGGTGAACACTATCTTAGTACAGTATGTTAGTATAGACTGGGAAATGGACATTACTTAACAGTGTTTGCATATTCAAATACTGAGTGGGTAATCCAAGATAAGAGCTAATCCTCATACCTGTGTGGACATCATTTTGGAATGCATAATTTGATTTTGTGGGTAGGTGGTAATTCAGTTTTTAATATTTTTAGCTTGTGTTCATTTCCTGAAGAGGAGTAGAGACCTCTGGCTTTATGACTCTTAAACTCAGTTTTTACAAAAAAAGAGCTAGTATTAAATAGTCTTTTCAAAATGAAAGTAGCCTATGTGGGGCTGTTGTGAAATGAGAGCTATTCGAGTACAATATGGGTAGTCATGAAGAAACCAGATCAGTAAGGAAACAATTCCAATATGGAAAAGAGATCTGGATAACAGGCTTCACTTGCTCAGTCTGTTAGTCTTTGCCTAAACTCCACGATCTAGCACAAATCCTCCTTAGAATTCATGCCTTTCTTATGCTCCTTTGTCACACACATGGGAACTTAATAAAGCAGGAAACACTGTAGGGGAAGTGTGTGTGTGTGGTGAGGGCAAGAAGAGTGATAAAGTAACTAAGCATCAGGCAGATTTTCTTTAGGTTGAGAGTAAAAATGCAGACATTTGATATGAATATCTTCTATTGTTCCCATTAATCCTTTGCTTATAATCCTCTAAACACAGGTGGGCCATTATCCTCCATCATCATCATCATACTTGTCATCAATGACAGTGTGATTGAATAACAAGGTGAATAAACACTGCCCATCCTAACCACACTGGAATAAATTTACAAATTATTCCACATATAGCAAAGGAATTATTTCATGGCCTTGCTCAGTGGGTTAAGGGTCCAGCATTGTCATCTGTGGCATATGGAAGTTCCCAGGCTAGGATCAAATTGAAGCTGTAGCTGCCAGCCTATACCACAGCCACAGCAATGCCAGATCTTTAACCTACTGAGCGAGGCCAGGAATCAAACCCGCATCCTCATGGATACTAGTTGGATTCGTTTTCGCTGCACCACAAGCAAAACGAGTCTTTTTTTTTTTAATTAACATATTCTCCTCATGAAATTATTCTTTTGCCCCCCCCCCAAAAAAAAGACTGAATCTTTGAAAACATGGCAGGAAAGACTAAACTGCCTTATAACACTGAAAAAGCTAGTTCCTATAGAACAGAGGATGTCAAATGTTAGAGAGGAGTAGCAATGTTATAGCCAGATTCCAAAAAGGAGATAAAAAAAATATAGTTCCTTTTATGCTAACTCATATTCTAGTGCAATGGATCACCATATTTGGAGAACCACGTGACTCACTCATCTATTAAATATATATGTGCCAAATGTCTATACTATGAGAAAGCATAAGTCTAGATGCTGGACATACAACAGTGAACAATACAGACATTATTCCTGTACTTATGATTTCTACCTTCTAACAACTGAGAAAAAAAGTAACAAGTTTTTCATATACACAAAAAGACTTGATTAAGGAGAAGATAGTAATAGCGACTAGCATATCTTGAACATTGTTTGCCAGACACTTGCTAAATGCTTAACATCCATTATCTTATTTATTCAGTCCTCATAAATAACTTTTTAAAGCGCGTATTATTCATCCCTATCTTATAAATGAAGAAATTGATGTTCAGAGAGGCAAAGAAATCTGTCCAAGCTTTCACAGCATGTGGCAGAGTTACCGTTGTAATCTCGATATGTGTACACCACAGCATATGGATTTTCCAGGCCAGGGATCAGATCTGAGCTGCAGCAACACCAGATCCTTAACCCACTGTGCAGGGTTGGGAATCAAACCCGCATTCCAGTGCTCCAGAGACACCACTGATCCCATTGTGCCACAGTGAGAACTCCATGAAGCCTAAATTCTTAACTATGATTCTTGGATTTGTTCAATTCATTTTCCTGCCTCATTGAAGTTGGGGACCAGATAAAGTTTTTCTTAGGCAAATTACACCTTTGGGTAGTGGGTTCTTCTATATGCTTAAAATATCATGTTTAATAGTTCTATCTCCCTGGGTTCTAAGAAAGTTGTTGTAGCTTTTAGGTCAATGCTAACATAATTTTTAAAGGGCAGATGGTAGCAGTTGTATCTTGCAATCAAAGTAAGGCTTCCTGGGCTTTAGCAAATAGAAAACATCAATTCATGAGTGAAGTCTAATGAAAAGCCCTGGTCTGGAATTCAGGGGGCTTGAGTTCCTATGGACATTGAACAAGTCACTTCAACCTTGCTTGAAATTCAGTTTCTATACATGTTCCATGCCTCTAAAGAGTTATTACTCTGAAAAATCCAAAGAATAGACTGGACAGCTTTTTTCCTTTATAATCTTTTGTTTGTCAATCACATAAGACAAGTTAGAAAGATTATGCCTTTGCCTCCAACTCCGGTTAGTTTCTTTTTAAGAAATAGCTTGTTCGTTCCCTACATTTTCTTTTCAGCTGTTTCTGATGTGTGAGGGGAGGAAGTGACAGTGAGGGGAGGCAAAATTCAACCATATCTGCACGTTGATGAGCTGACAGATTGAATATACCTGGGCATTTCTTTCTCCATTTCTCACGCAAGGGAAATCCTTCTTGAGTTATATTTCTGGAAATGGGGATTTGGTGAATCTCAGGACAGGCCAAATATGGAGGCAATAGTACTTTGATGGTGCCCCAGAGCAAGGTAGGAATTGGGGTCTCGCCCATTATGCACGTTTATTAGCTGACATCTGTTCAGCTGTCACTACTTGATTGTTTCATTTTAATTCATTGACATTGTTGCTAGCCTTAACACAGGGACCCATTACAAACTAGGGAAATCCTCTGGTGAAATGAATGGGAAAGCACTGAGGTAACAACTTTCAAAAGTAAGAAATAATTCTCATTATCTATCATATGTCTTAGAAAAGAAAAACAAGCTGACATATGTCAAAAAAAAAAAAAAATGAAAGGCTGTGGAACAGAAAAGCCTCCACAGCAGGCAATGAAGTAATGAGGCCACTTCCTAAAGAAGAGGAAAATCTATCCCCTGAAACAAATGGAGAAAGAGGTTAAATATTACAGTCCCTAGTTCAAAGGGTGGAAGTCAATTTCTGCTTACACAAGAGAAACAGAATAATCTTTTTTTTTTTTTCCCAAGAACAACTCTCATTGTAAAAAAAAGTTACTATAGGTGGAGATTTTCACAAAGAACTTCCAGAGGGAATAGACAAGGGATTCGTGGATCACAGAATTATAGACACTGCATCTGGTCAAATCTACCTATTGCATTTCACACATGAGAAAAACTATCTCCCAAAAGGGTAAAGGGACTTGTCCTGAGGTGCACAGCCACTAAGTCAGAAAGTCAGGTAAAAAATCCAGAGTGATTTCTAGTTTAGTCTTCTTTCTACTTGATCATAATGCTTTGTTTTCTCAATTGAAAAGTATGGAAAGGGGAAGGGGGAATTATATTTTCCCTTGTGGATCTTCATATGTCTAGTTGTATTCCTTTTGGAACAAGTGATCCAATTCAAGTCCATCATGTTGTAAAGATGGTAAGGGGGGGCACAAATCAAGTACTGAATATGATTCATTCTACATGGAAGTGTGTATCTTACTCAGAAGAATGCATATCTTTGAGGACAATCACTGTCATGCTTTCTTTCCTTCACTGCTTTTATTACCATACCATGAAATATGTAAGTGTAGTAAGTTTCTACAAATGAGTAAATTAGTAGCCTATATATAATTTTGTATATATACATTTTTACAAATGTAAAATTTAAGATGGTGATTTTCAGAGAAATCCTATTATAGTATTAGTAATTCTTATATTCTTAAAGGTTGCGCATGTGTTAAAATTATATATAAATTATTTTTTGGCTAATATTTAATGTGGTTCAGTTTATATACACTAATACATACTCAATTTCCTACTATTTACCTTATTAACATTTTCCTTTTGAATTCTCACTATTATTCTCAAGTAACATGTAAATATGTGTATATATTGAGATTATGTATTTGATTGTAAATGATAGTAGCATATGACTTTGAAAGTATGATGATTTTATGGAAATAGACAAAAATGATAGGTGACTTAGAGATGAATTTCTAGGATTTTAAACAACTTGCTAAATCAACATACTTTATCAGTAGACCATTATCACAAATTTCTTATATATAAGCTATCATTTCAGTGATATATAACCTATCATATAACAAATACTTTAGGGGCTATCACATTTAGGTAATCTTGGATGAAAAACATGACAAATTCAAGCTTCATGTGGGTCAGTTAACTTCATACAGATAAATCCATTCCTCTGCCTCATATTATACCCCTAAGCTAGATCAGCTATCCCACTGATGCCATAAATTTCACTCTTCCCTTATCTTACTAGAGACGTGAGTTTATACACCTGTAAGAATAGAGTTATACTAATGCCATTAAAATGGCATTTCACCCAGCTTTCTACTTTCATATAGTTTTCCTCATACTATTCTGTATTTTCTCACTGCCCACTTGACTCCCAGCTCTTTTCACTATAATCTCTAGGATGATTGTTAAGAAATAAACCATTTCTGCTACACTCCTCACACCTTCTTAAAGTAACTAGAACCAAGCTTTCCCCTAAGATCTTAATACTTAAGATTCCAATACTTAAGATCTATTCCAATGTTCTATCTTCTATCTTCATCTTTCTCTTTGACATCACATAATGTTCAACACTCCTTAAGAGTTGCTTTCTTGGCTTCCACGGTAACACTTCTATTCTTGTAGGACAAGGTGTACCTAACATAAAAGTACATACCAAGGCAGTTCATGATCACAGCTACATCTTTTATTACCTTATTACTGCTCCTCCACTTTATGCCTAGTACTGTGTTACCCCGCTGTTTGCTCATGGAAATGTCACTGACTAATTGACTAAAGTAGTCATATTTTAACCATTGCTTTTGGCCAGAGTTCTCTCCTTGGCTTTTTTCCTTTCTCACTCCTCACTCTCTCCCTCAGCCATCTCATCCATTCCTTAGAATTATATTATCACTTAGACACTGATGACTCTGACAGCTTCATCTCAAGTCTAGGCAATTTCCCAGAACTAAATTTTTGCAGCCTACTAGTTAACAATAATTTCAGTATGCTTCATATATAACTCAAGCTCAACATTTTTAAAACTAAATTCATAATAATTTCCTCCATCTACAATCAGCTTAATTTGCTCCTCCTATACTTACAGTCATGATGAATGTACCAATACCTACTCAGAATCCATGTTTATCCTACATTCCTCTCCTTTTTTTTTATCACCTATAGCTAGTGGATCACTAACTTTAGTCAGCTTAACATCATAAAAACCTTAGTTGCTGGCCTAGTACATTCTACCCCCACGTCCTCCTATTAATTTCTCCCCTTGATTATTACAATAGTCTTCCTTTTAATTATACATCTATAGGGACCTTCATCTTAAATCTATGTCTGTCACTGCTTCTATAAACAGTGATCTTTCCAGAACATTTATCTGAGTTACTAATTTACTTAGAATTGTAGAGTAGCTTCCCACTATCTACAGGACAAAGTTCAAAGTCTTTAGCATGGCAAATAAAGCCCTTTCTGGCAAGGCATGCTGCCTGCCTACATGTTTGGCCTCATCTCCCAATACTCATCACACATCATCCCATTCAGATACAGGGCACCAATGTACTAAATCTGAATACTCATTGTCAGAACTTAATGTTTTAGAGGTGTAAACTCACACGATTACTTTGGGACAAGCATCACAGTTGCCCTGGGGTAGAACTAGAGTGGTAAAATATCATCACATCTCTAACTCCTTATATCCTGGAAAAGCCAATTACCACTGATGAGTTGCTTATTCCACAGCAGCAATACTAAGAACTCTGGTAATAAGTAAAAGATTTATTAAATTTACCCACTAAATGAAGCTTTGCAAGTGACTTGAAACAAGATTTATGCAGGCTCCTTAGTTTTATGGGAGTGCCAGCATATAACTGAACAAGATGTCAGAGAAAATCTAGGTTAAAACCTTTCTTTTGTCACTTGACTTCTTTGAGTTTGTCTCCATTAGTAAAATGAAAATAATAAATAGTTGGTGAATTGTTTGCAGAATTAAATGAGATAAATTATCTTGTATAGTTCCTGGAACGCAATAGGTGCAGTTACTTATGGCTATTATATAATAATAGTGTGGACAAATTGGAGATGTTACCACTTTGGAGGACATGATAGCTCATTTTTCACATAAAAAGATAATTTGTTGTTATTAATAAATGCTCTTGGGTCTTTATAAGCTATCAATTAATGAGTATGTATTGCTATGTGTCAGGCTCTATGTTGAGAGAGGTGTTATAGAACAATAAAACACATTCATGTTTTATATCTTTTTTATACCTTTTAGAGATCTGTGTTATAGTTGGGGAGAGAAGGTAAACACTTGAAGCAAGAGCCCCCGTGCATGCACAGATGAAGTGCTAGTCCCAAGTTCCCATCTCACAACTGTGTTGTGCACCCAGTTCCAGGGTGGTGCCAATTGAAAGTAAAATATTTTTGTGTTTCTGGCTACTTGCCCCAGCCAATGAGCAGAAAAGCTCTGGGCAGATGTCCTGAATGATTTGTATAAGCTAATAGATGATAACTGTCTTTGTAATGGATATCCTTTTGCTGAGCAACACAGGGATATAAGCTGACAGGGAACGAAGGCACAGTGAGTTCACAAAACAAAAACAGGAATTAACTGTGAGGGAGAATGTCTCCTTCAACATTTCTGTAGATCTTCCTAAACAGTGAAAGTAGTCACTGCTACTAAATAATCATAAAGTATTGCTAACAATTTTGGCAGGGAATTGTCTTTGCTTTTAAGCACAAAGTTTCCACATTCAGGAGAAAGGGGCCAAACACTTGGGAAACTAAAAAAATATCAAGGAACAAAGCTCATGTGGTCACTATCGCCCTCATCCTTACAGAACTTCCTCAGGAGTTGCATTTGACCATTTGTTCCCCTAATCAGCCCAGCTGCTCTCACCAGGATATTGTTCTGTCCTTGGAAACTGCCTGGTGTGTATTCTATTTTAGAAGTACACTTATCATTGCTCCTAAAATGCCATTTTGCCTTTGGAAATGCTCACAGGAACTAGCATTCAGAAGGTGAAAAGAATTTTGAAAGCTAGAAAATTTCCCAGTAGGAATTCCAATTCTCAGAAAGCCATAAAAGAACACAGACTGGGCCACAGTCAATACCACAACACAAAGCTGAAAATATCATTCAAACCATTAATATTGAGGTAAAAATATTACTATAAGATGACAAAGAGCAATTATTACTTGCTGCCATACATTGTTTCCTACCTTTTGCTAATGCTTTACATTGATTATCATAAGTAATACTCACAGCATTTATATTCTATATAAATGAAGAAACCGAGGTTCAGAGATGTTAGGTCATTTGTCCATGGTTACCCAATTAATAAGTTGGCCAAGAAGGGATTCAAACTCAAGTGTTTTAGTTCCCAATCCATTTTAGTTCCTTCCAGTAATGGAGCCTAACCCTTGAAGCAGGTATAAATGTTATGGACTCTCAGAGTAAGTAAGGTGAGCTCTGCATTTATATGGTGGAGAAAGCAATTCCTTGTGTAATTTTCTATTTGTTATATTTTATCTACAGACATCTTTTGCTTTTGGGGTTTCAAAAGAAAACAATGCAAAGTTACAGAATTCTGAGATGATATTCATAATTGATTTGTGCCTGCTCTATGCTAAGTATTTTATATATATTATTTATTATTTTCAGGACAGCCCTTCAAGTTATATAGTATCATTGCCATTTAACATATGAGAAAACTAAAGCTCATAAATCTGGTTATAAGACCGAGAACCTGAGTTCCTATATTCCAGAGTCTTAACGCCTACTTTGGGATTTTAGCAATTGGAGGCATTTTGGTGCTGATGCACACTTTTCCAACCATCTCCTCTTCTGAGGCATGATGTCATAAATACTACTTAATTAAAATTAAACAGGAAGTATTTTGTTCTTTTTTATAGCTGAGTAGTATTCCATAGTGTATATATACCACATCTTCTTAATTCATTCGTCTGTCAATAGACATTTAGGTTGTTTCCATGTCTTGGCTATTGTGAATAGTGCTGCAATCAACATGTGGGTGCATGTGTCTTTTTCAAGGAAAGTTTTGTCCAGATATATGCCCAAGAGTGGGATTTCTGGATCATATGGTAGTTCTATGTATAGTTTTCTAAGGTACTTCCATGCTATTTTCCAAAGTGGTTGTACCAGCTTACATTCCCACCAACAGTGCAGGAGGGTTCCCTTTTCTTTACACCCTTTCCAGCATTTGTTATGATGGAGCATGATAATGTGAGAAAAAAGAATGTATACATGTATGTGTAACTGGGTCACCTTGCTGTATGGTAGAAAATTGACAGAACACTGTAAACCAGCTATAAGGGAAAAAATAAAAATCATTATAAAAAGATAATTATATTCATTAAAAATTAAATAGGAAAAAAACTATTTTTTAAAACTTTTCAAAATTATTAGAGGAAAGGCAGGATTATGGGTGTGCCAATTTTAATTTACACCAAATGAACCAAGTCAAACAACTTTTTAAAATAAATTCAAGCCAAACTTGCTTTATTTGCCAAGAGCTGGATTGTTGAAATGTACCCATATCAGATACAGTAGCTCAAAAAAAAGGAAGTTTCTTCATTATCTATGGGCATCAGTTGCCAAAGAATACAGATTTCTCTCTCCATCCCTCCCATGGTTATACACTAACTTGTTTCTATCTTTTATTTATTGCCTTGATGATGCTGCATAACAAGTCACCCCAAAACTCAGGGGTTTTAAAATAGTTTGTCTTTACTTAGGTCAGGAGTCTGTGGGTTGGGGATTTAAGCTGTACTCAGATGGATGGTTCTTCTGGTCCTAGGTGGGCTTACTCACATGTCTGGTGGATGGTGATTTATAGCTGGGTGATAGGGGTGTCATGGGCACTTGTCTTTTATCCTGTAGCAGCCTAAACTATGCATGTCACCATGCTGAAGGGAGAATAGCATTAAAAGAGGCAGAAACAGGCAAGCAATTTTTAAAGCTTTGTTTGCATTAAGTTTTCTACTTTCCAACTGGCCAAAGAAAGTCACAAGGCCAATGCCAGAGGGTATAAAGATCAATTATATGGGGAGGCCTGATGTAGATGGCCATTTTGTCTCTACACCTCCCTCAAAAATTTTTGGGCTTCATATAAATATAGTTCAATTCCACTCCATTGGCAAAAGCCACAGTCATAATTCTTTTTGAGACAGGCTTTTTTTCCTCTAAATTTTATTGGTATTTCTTTGGACATGTCAGGCTCCTACAAGACAATACCTGAAGACTTTCTTTTTTAATGGCTGCACCTATGGCATATGGAAGTTCCAAGGCTAGGGGTCAAACTGGAGCTGCAGCTGCCAGCCCACTCCATAGCTACAGCAATGCAGGATCTGAGCCACATCTGTGACCTACACCATAGCTCATGGCAACACCAGATCCTTAACCCACTGAGTGAAGCCAGGGGTGGAACTCGTATCCTCATGGATACTAGTCAGATTATTAATCCACTGAGCCACAATGGGAACTCCCTGCCCTGCAGATTTTAAGAAACACTTTTGTCTAGTTTAGAGATTCTACTTAGAAAACCCTTAATTCTATCAAATACTTTAACACTGTCTAACAAGTCTAACAAAACTATCTTGGTCTTTAGTACTAAGACCACATGTTTTTGGCACCTCCCTAGATTTAATCTTTTACTAGCAATAAGAGGCTAGAGATGAGTAAAAAATATTTCTAATCCAGCGAGTCCTGGTATTCTCTAAATTTTACTTAAAAAATGGCCAGTTATTTAACTCACCTCTTTCTTGTACCTTATCATGCACAGCTAGTAAGAGTCAGCAACATTTTCAGCATTCTGTCTGGAGATATCTTAACTCAAGTATAAATGTTAATTTGCTCTATTTTCTACATTCTAAGTGACCATGTTTTACCAAACATGGTTTGCCATCTCTCCAGGCTGAAGCAGTAGCTTCCTCACCATTTCTTCAGCCTCCACTCCTGCAACACTGTTTTTCCAGTTTCTATCAACTGCCTTTTCCAAAGCCAATGACATATATTTTAGATTTTTATTACAAATATTTTGCTTCTATGAACAAATTTCTCTATTCATTATTTACTACTACAAGAATGCTACATAACAAGTCCAACTCAGGGATTTAACTCACTAAGTCTTTAGTTAGCTCACAAGTCTGTGGGTTAGTGATTTCAAATGGACTTATCTGGGCCATTTTTTTGGTCTAAGCTGAGCTCCCTCACATGTATGGAGGTTTGATGACTGTCAACCAGGGTAATAGCCATTACCTGTAAACAGCCATACCAATAGGTATGTCTCACCTCATCCAGCAAGCTATCTGGGGAATTTTACCATGGTGAAGGTAGAAAAAAAGAGAAAAGTAGAAACACCAAGTACTTTTTCAAGCTACTGACTGCATCAAATTTTCTAATGTTCCATTAGCCAAAACAAGTTTCACAGTCAAACTCAAGTCAATATGAGAAGCCACTGCCAAAGGATATTGATACAAGGAGATGTGAAAAATTGGAGCCATTAATTCAATCAATCTAAAATACTTATTATATAATTGCCTCAGATGTGTTAACACATTTTCTTCCTACTAAGATGATAGATACTTCCAGGAAAAAGAATTGTTATGCTTTTTGTTTGTTTTTGCTAAGAATTGCTAAGAAAATGCTTTTTTTTTTAAATGTAAGATCTAAAAAACAGAGTAATAGTTCAGAGAGATGAGGACTTAGATGAGGATTTTCAACATCCAATGCCTACAGGGTCTGGAAGTTAGTGTAATTAATGAAGCCATTGGGGGTTGTGGCACTGGCTGTGGCACAGGCTGTGGCAGGGATTGTGGCAAACCATAAAGCCTCATATAAAAGCAGCAGTTACTCTTCAGTTAGAACAGTTCATTGTCATAAATGTGGGCAAAGTGTTACCAGATGCTACAATTTTTCAAAAGAACCTAGAGATTCAGATTTTTTAAAATGTGAAATCTGCTTTTTCAAAATATTGGCAACTATTTTAATGAAAAATAAAAAAATAAAACATTGAAAAGATCATCACTATATGGTTTCACACACACAAAAAAAATATCCACAACTGCAAGCTGGATCTGAGCCATAGGTTGCTAGATTGTGACCTGTGCTTTAGAGCTTTGTAGATAGATGATTCTTGACTTTTACCACATAAAATATTTAAAGTGTGCAATGCGATGACTGGAGATATGTACACATTGTGAGAGGACTCCCCCCACTGAGCTAGTTAACATATCCATCACCTCACATTTTTATCTTTTTCTGTGTGTTGAGGACATTTGAGTTTTATTCTCTTAGCAAATTTAAATTATATAAAAGTTATCACCTACCATCACCATGTTATACATTAGATCCTTAGGCCTTATTTATTTTATAACTGAAAGCTGATAACTTTTTACCAATCTCTCCCTATTTTCCCCACTCCCGGCAACTAATTTATTTACTCTTATTTTTCTATGACTTTGACTTTTTTTCCTTTTTCTTTTTTTATTAAGATTCCACATACAAGTGGTACCATGTGGTATTTGTTTTCATCTGTCTGGCTTATTTCACATGGCATAATGCTCTCCATGTTCACATTTTCTTTATCTCATTCATCTGTCAGTGCGCATATAAATTGTTTCCATACATTGGCTATTGGAAATAGTGCTGCAATGAATATGGGAGGACAGATGATAAATGGCTTTTAACTTCAAATTCAATATATCATAAATAAATCTAATCTGGTAGTGAGTTGGAAATTAGCACACAATCCTGGACTTTTCACCTTTCAATTATATTTGCATCTAGATATTTCTTTTGATTTCTTGATGACCATGTGAACAAATAGTTTATAAAGGTTCAATCTGGTCAAATCTGAATTCAAACTGGTATAGGCTTAATGAGAATCTGGCATAAGACATTATTTTTCTTTCTAGTATTTCCTGCATATGTTGGTCTCCATGGAAATCCAGGCTATTCCTAAATATGCATACATAAAACACTCTAAGAAGTTATTAAAGGCTAAACCTGATGCCAAAGGCACAAATTGGGAAGTTGAGTCAAAGTAATTCTACTACTAGCACCAAATATTTAATTAAAAATAGCCAGTGTTTTATTGAAACACTTAGGTTTATTTCTTTCCATTTTTGTGAGGAAATAAGAGTGTGAAGATAGAGACACAGGATGCTTAGTAAAAATGACTTAAAAATGTAAATTCCACCGCTTAAATAGATTTAGCCATTTCATATTTTGGTACACTTTTTTTTTTTTTTTGGTCTTTTGTCTTTTTAGGTCTGCATCCATGGCATATGGAGGTTCCCAGGCTAGGGGTCTAATCGGAGCTATAGCTGCTGGCCTACGCCACAGCCACAGCAACACAGGATCTGAGCCGCGTCTGCGACCTACACCACAGCTCATGGCAACACCAGATCCTTAACCCACTGAGCGAGGCCTGGGATTGAACCTGCACCTCATGGTTCCTAGTTGGATTCGTTTCCAGTGCGCCACAATGGGGACTCCCCATACTTTGGTATACTTAAAATACATAATTTACACATCAATTGTTGGACTGAAAAATAATGTCCTTTTAGCAATCCATTGGACAAGTCTCTTGGACAATACAAAATTTTGTTCCATGGTGAGTTGTATTGTGTCTACTTTTGGGCGTTGCATTTGAAAAAAGCAGAGCTACAGTAGAGTGTGTTCAGAGCAGAGTGACCAGGAAAATTAAAAATAAAAGACTTATTATCCCAGTTTGCTGAGGCTTGGGGGAGTGTCCAGGATGCAGGACTTTCAATACTAAAACTAGGAAACAAACTAAGACAAGTTGATCACCCTAGGGAGAACCTGAAACCACGTTGTAGAAAAAAATGCTAAAGGGTTTCAATACATTTACCTGGGAGAAGGCATGATCAATTCTTCTCCACATACTTAAGGACTGCTATCATTTTCCTCTGTATATCCCCAAGAGTTTACAAGGATCAATAGGCAAAGTTACAGATTTTGATTCAATATAAGAAAAAAACTATTTGCAATAATACCAGCATGAGGATGGAATAGGATAGAGATCAAAAAGTGGACTTTGATGAAAATTCTCAAGTAATGTGAAGCATCTGATATAAAGATATGTCAGGAGTGTTGCAGACAGGATTCAAATTTTTGGAGGAGGAGAAGGGTTTGGATTATATGGCCTTTAGGGTCTCTTCCAATTCTATTTATAATTCCTTCTATTATGATCATAGGATATATTGATTTAAATAGGGCAACCAATATAAATTTGCAAATTTCACATTCATTATCAAAAAAAAAAGTAATGGAAGAATTTTGAAAGAGCAAAATAAGGAGAGAAATAGGGCAGGAGAGAAACCAGAATTAATCTGAGGTTAGTGTAACAAGTGATGTTAGCTGTCAAGTCACTTTTGAAGCATGCAGCCTCAGATAAGAGATCAGCCATGGATGAAGAAAGACCATTTTAGAAGAGAATGAGAAACAGTCACTGAGGATGGTAAAGTAATTCAAGCATTAAATTAATTCTTACATGTTTACCAAAGGGATGACGAAAAATATGCCTACTCCTCTGTGTCTCAAGAAAAGTGTTTAAGTCACCAAGGTAACTGAAATGCCAAGTATCCAGACAAGATCAGTGCCAAGTATTAACCCTAGGTGTACCTGTGCAAAATTTTTGTATTATCTAAGAAAGGAGCTTTGAGCCTGTCCTTGACTCCTTATATTTGGGTTAAGTAGCACCAGGAACTGGCAAATGGAAATCAGAGTCATGCCCAAAGTACTTCCATCTGTTTGGTACCAAACAGTTTTAGTGCCCACAGGGCAGAACAGCCCTTCAGAAGATTGAATGAAAAAGAAGTGGCTGAACTCCAGATCCTGAGGCACAAATACAAACCTAAATTTCATTTTCAAAATCTCGCTTTTATAACAAATTCTATTTGAATTTGCTAACTTGCAAAACTTTCCCACCTCTATTTTCTTTTCTATACTAAAGATGAGTTTTGTCTTCGAAATAATCAAAGCATGAGAGTAAATTGCAGTGGGATTCAAATAAAGTTATAAAAATAATAAAAGTTACACTCATTAGATTCTCACTAAATGCATGGTTTTGTACTAAGTATTGTGGGGCTCCAAAGAAAAAAATAGCTGCATCCCCTGACTTCATTGAGCTTACATTTCCTGGGACAAGACAGGACAAATATATTCCAATTTGGCAAAGATTAATTGAACACTCACTAATAGGGTTTGATACTTTCACACACTTGTCTTAAAGTGCATATTGTCCACATTTTACAAGTGAAGTAATATGAACCACCCATAGGGCAACTATATGTGCCTTTTTGCCCTGGCCAGTCACAGTTTGCATCTATTGTTTTGGTGTAATTTTAAATAACATCCTTTTTCACTCTCTAAACTTCATCAGTTTTGATTATAAATTATACAGTCACCCCAATTATCACAGTAATAGATGGCAGAACTGAGATGGAAATAATGGTCTACTGATTTCTTCTGCTCTTTTGAACATGGTCTTAAATTGGATATTCTATGGTGAGAATGTGACAGAAATGAATCACTATTTTCTGAAAGTCCATTGCTAATACTACCACTGCCACACAGTTACTCATTCACCCTTATGTAAATACTCTTGTCCTTTTGTGGCCTGCTACCTGCTTGATCAATCTCATTTGTTCTTTTCTACCTGTATCACAGCCACTACCACACATTTCAACTTAGGACTACAGAACCTCAGTATTTGCATTGTTCATGCATTGAAAACCTTAGCCTCAGGCTTTCCTGACCCCTTAAAATCACAATCGATGCACATGGGATACCCCTTTCCATGACCATTTGTAGGACAGTAAATGATTATCAGGAACTATGGCACCTTTTAAAAACTAAAACTCTAATACCACACATAAACCAAAACTTCCTTTTATTCCAGTTTTCCTGTAACTTTCTTCAGTCTCATCCTAATTACTATTTGCCAACTCCCATGTTTTCTGCTAACTATTTCTGGAAACTATTTCTGGCTTCACTTTTTTTTTTCCTCAGTCTGGACTCCATGAAAATCTTGCCTATTGCTAAGATTTCATTTTTTTTATATTCAAATGACATGATAATAGAGACATGTTTGTAGCTGTAGCACTTCACGTAAAAATCTGGGTCATAATAGGTACTCAACGAATACATGTCGAATAAAGAAATTATAGAGATCCCATTGTGGTTCAGTACGTTAAGAACCCAACATACTGTCTGTGAGGATGTGGATTCAATGCATGGCCTTGCTAAGTGGGTTAAGAATCCGGTGTTGCCACAAGCTGCACAGATGAGGCTCAGATCTCTCATTGTCATGGCTGTGGTCTAGGCTGGCAGCTGCAGCTCTGATTTGACACCAATGTTAAATTTTCTCCTTTGAAATTTTATAGTGAAATTACACATAGCATATTGAAAGGGCTAGTTGGTGTATCACTGGTCTAATGAGGCTGTATTATTAGTCAAATCTTCAGGTGAACCAGGCTTACTTTGAAATACTACATGAAAATAATATCCTCCTAATCCAACCATCTGTGGATGGACATTTGGGTTGTTTCCATGTCTTAGCTATTGTGAATAGTGCTACAATGAACATGCAGGTGCATGTGTTTTCTTCAAGGAAAGTTTTGTCCAGATATATGCCCAAGAGTGGGATTTCTGGGTAATATGGTAGTTCTATGTATAGATTTCTAAGGTACCTCCATACTGTTCTCCATAGTGGTTGTACCAGCTTACATTCCCACCAACAGTGCAGGAGGGTTCCCTTTTCTCCACACCCTCTCCAGCATTTGTTATTTGTGGACTCATTAAAGATGGCCATTCTGACTGGTGCCAGGTGGTATCTTGTGGTAGTTTTGATTTGCATTTATCTAATAATCAGTGATGTTGAGCATGTTTTCATATGTTTGTTGGCCATCTGTATATCTTCTTTGGAGAAATGTCTATTTAGGAAGATGTGGTATATATACATAATGAAATACCACTCAGCCATAAAAAAAGAACAAACTAATGCCATTTGCAGCAACATCGATGGAATTAGAGACTCTCATCCTGAGGGAAGTAAGTCAGAAAGAGAAAGACAAACACCATATGATATCACTTATATCTGGAATCTAATATATGGTACAAATGAACCTTTACACAGGAAAGAAAATCATGGACTTGGAGAAAAGACTTGTGGTTGCCAAGGGGGAGGGGGAGGGAGTGGGACAGATTGGGAACTTGGGGCTAATAGATTCAGACTATTGCTTTGGGAATTGATTAGCAATGAGATCCTGCTGTGTAGCACTGGGAACTATGTCTAGTCCCTTATGATGGAGCATGATACTGTGAGAAAAAAGAATGTATACATGTATGTGTAACTGGGTCACCATGGTGTACAGCAGAAAATTGACAGAACACTGTAAACTAGCTATAATGAAAAAAATTCATCATATACAAAATTAAAAAAAGAAAGAAATGAATCAAAAATTTTTTAAATATCCTAATATTTGATCAGCTATGGAACTATTACTTTCATGATTAGGTTTTATAATATTCATACTTGTAAATCTCTTTATTCCCTCCAAGGTTCATGGCTCTAAATACCAGGATGTCCTATAGGAATAGTCAATTTACAGGCACAGTTAGCATTGCACATTGCATATGAGAAATACTCCATAATTCACTGATGGATAAGCACTGAAAAAATTCACATGTGCACTGAAAAAATTCACATGTGCACTGAAAAAATTAAAATGTAATTATATAAAAAAAACAAATGGAAACATTTAGCAAATTGTGTTTTTAAAAAGTATGTACCATTCATCAACAAATATTTTCAAAATATAAACACCTTTATATAATGTGAAATTTATTTTCTTACTTACTCTGAAAGTTCTTGAATTCAAGGTTTGTAGTTATACATCCTCTATTCAGCTTTACTTCATTAGTCTTGGGTAGACTTAATTTTCTGACAATGGCAGACTAGTTATTTTCAGACAAATCCATTGACTGAAGACACCAAAAATATCTGGGTAAAACAGAAATATAACATTTTATATAGAATAATATAACGTAAAAATTATACACAAAGAGTATATATTCTATATATTATGTGTGTATATATATAATTGTGATATACTATATAAAATACAAAGTGTAATTCAGTAGTACTAAAAGAAGAGGATTCCTGTTAAACATCTAAGGTCATCAGTTGGGGATTTGAATGTCTGTACCTCACTACTGCACTAATAGAAAAGACAAATCTTTACAATGATACTCAAACCTCTATGGATTAAGGAAATCTGGGAATGCTAGTGCCTTCAGCCAGCTATTTGCCACAGTGAAAATTAAATCATCTCTGGAGGAAGAGAACATCATGTAGAACCTCGAACTTATCTACAACTTTATACACAATTCTGTGGCCTTGAGTAAAATATAACCAACCTTGCACAAATAGAGAATTTGAGAAATTAAAGAAAAAAACACACACTACAAATAAACAGGAGATATAAAATGATCCTGACTACTATAGCTGAAGAATTTCAAGAAATTAACAATATTTGTGAGAGAGGTACAAACAAAAAAATAAGTACCATATAGAAATTCTAGAATTTAGAGATATACTAATTGAAAGTAAGAACCCCCAATATTGGTTTACCAGTACAGTAGACAAAACTGAAGAAAGATATAGTTAATTGGAGGTTAGTCAGAAAAATATTCATATGAAGCACAGAGAAACAAAAAGGATGAGTGTGAGTAAAGGTTTAACATCAGGACTGGATCTTGGAAATTATAGAGTTGTATAAATATTGCATCTATATCTGCATTGTTCACCATGTGAGAGTGCACTTAGGTTGTAAGAAATGTGAGTTGGCATTTGGGAATCAGGCCTGCATGAATAGAATGATATTCAGTGGTTAAAAAATAAGGAAATAATATTTTTGAAACAAAGCAATTCAGATACATCTTGGCATCTATATTAGGAAATTGTAAATGTTCTATGTGCATGACAGACCAATCAACTCTGTATATATCTGCATATCTCTTGGGCCCCTGATAGGATTAAGATGGTGTATCTGCTGGATTTCTTGGTTTTTAACTTATGTCCACAATTGTGGTGGTACAAACAAAAATATAGAAAATACAAAATCAAAATATTAGGTATGATCGAATAATCATACATGATTGTTTATATATGATTATATAATATAAATCATGATGTAGACTAACATAACATATATACTCAACATATATGATAATACATATATGACTATATATTATAGTCAAGACCAACTGATGCATTTGAAATTATAGTCATATATGTTGTGTTTGTGTGTGAATGAAGAGGAGAAAGAAAACTGTGCAGAAATAATTTTGAAGCACTAATGTCTGAAAATATTCCAAAATGATAAAAGACATTAAACTACAGATTCAGAAACTGCTATATATGCCAGGAATACAAATACAAATCAGACAACACCCAGACATATCATAAGAGAACCACTAATAACTAAAGACAAAAGGAAAATATTAAACCCAGCCAGAAAAAAAAGCCATATTAGCCTCAAAGGATCAACACTATGAATATGGATAACTTATCAACAGAAACAGTATAATGATATTATCAAAGTTCTCAAAGAAAATACTCATTAACCTATATTTCTATAAATAGCAGGAATAAATTTCAAAATGAAGGTATCATTGAAAGTCTACTTCTGACTTAAATAGAATAGCAGGTATCAGACAATTCCTTCCACCATGAAAAATTATAATGCTATATTAAAAATAAAAAGAGTGGGAGTTCCTATTGTGGCTCAGTGGTTAACGAATCTGACTAGGAACCATGAGGTTGTGGGTTCAATCCCTGGCCTCACTCAGTGGGTTAAGGATCCGGCATTGCCGCAAGCTGTGGTGTAGGTCGCAGACGCGGCTCAGATCCCGTGTTGCTGTGGCTGTGGCGTAGACCAGCGGCTACAGTTCTGATTAGACCCCTAGCCTGGGAACCTCCATATGCCATGGGTGTGGCCATAGAAAAAGACAAAAAATAAAATAAAATAAAAAGAGTGGTTTGAAGGCATAAAATCATACCCATAAGCTAAGTCTTATGCTCACAGAGAGAATGGAGACAAATTGGAATATGTATATAAAACACATAAAGAGCTGTTGAAAGACATCAGAGTGTACCCAAGGCAGCAGACTTGATGTATCAAGGTCAAAAGAGAATGAAAGCACATTGAAGTAAACCCTAAAATTGTGGCTCTTTTACCTTTTATAATATTTTCTAATTCTTGCAAGAGACATGAAGGCTAACAGAAAGCAGATTTTTTGAGCTGACAGCAGTCTCACTGGGCTTAGAAAACAAATGTAAGCATTTAGGGCTACCAAAAAAAAACTGATAAGGGCCGAGATTTCAGAGAAAAAGGAACAACAAAAAAAAGGAACAGAAAAGTGAGTCTAACACCATACACACAATTTTCCCTTGAAGTAGTTTTATGAACTCCAAGCTTTACCTGTATGGAGGGTTATTCTTAGAAATCAAACTATGACTAGCTGTAAGAGGTGAAAAAGCTAAGCAGTGTCATGGCACTAAGGAGACAAAAAATAGAAGTTAGGAGATACAAAGTAAGAAGTACCCTAGTAAATGGTCAAGGATTTCTGATAAGACTCTGAAAGGGATATATCCTAGAGAAAGGACAAAATATAAATAGACCACTCTCAATAGGATTAAGGCAATTTGGCCACACTTTGTTTTCCTCTAAGAAGAAATGTATATCCTCTCTAAAGAAAAATAATGAGATCCAGAGCCTCGAAATTTTTGTTGCACAATGTCTACTATTCAATATAAAAATAACAGGCATGGCATGAAACAGGACCAATTGATTTGAATCCAAGAGAAAAGCTAGTTAATAGAAACAGACCCAGCAGTTGATCTAGATATTAAAGTTATCAGACACAAGCTTATAAATAACTACAATGAATATCTTCAAGAATACAGACAAAAAGATGGGAAATTTCACAGAGAAAGAAATAACAAAAATAATCCAATGGGGAGTTCTCTTGTGGTGCAGCAGGTTAAGGATCCAGCATTGTCACTGCAGCAGATTAGGTTGCTATTGTGGTGTGGTTTTGAGCTCTAGCCCTAGAATTTTCACATTCCATGGGTATGGACAAAAAAAACCAAATGGAAATCTTAGAAATAAAAATAAAAAATGATTTAACAATTTAAAAATTCAAATAACCCAAGTTAATAATTTGATAGATAGGTTTAGCAGGAAATCATAAGGAGTAGAATAGATGAATAGTGAACTTAAAGGTAGGTCAGTAGAAAATGTACAGAACTGAGCATAAAGAGGAAAAGAAAAACACAAAAGGTCTATTATATGCATAAATGGAATCTAAGACAAAGAGAAAAGAGAGAATGGATAAGAAGAATATTTGGAACAATATTTTATTAATTTTAAAAAATTCAAAAAGGACAAAGGGAGAAATATACCCAAATAGGCCAAAAAAGAAAGAACCTGGCAAAATAGTAGGTATAAACCCATATATATTGGTAACATCATTAAATAAAAATGACTAAAACTCCAAATAAAAGACAAATATTGTCATTCTAAAAATGAAAATAAAACTCATATACATGCTGTTCACCAGAGACATACCTTAAATATAAAGAAATATAAGGAGTTCCCATTGTGGCTCAGATGAAATGAACCCAACTAGAATACATGAGGACATGGGTTTGATCCCTGGCTCCACTCAGTGGGTTAAGGATCTGGCATTGCCTCAAGTTGTGGTGTAGGTCACAGCAGCTCAGATCTGGCATTGCTATGGCTGTGGCATAGCCCAGCAGCTTTAGCTCTGATTCAACCCCTAGCCTGGGATCTTATATATACTGTGCTTGCAGCCCTAAAAATATACATATATACATGAAAGTAAAGGGTGAAAAGAACATACTGTGCATACAACTAACCCAAAGAAAGCTACAAAATAAGGAGGTAGGATATAAAGAGAAAAGTTTCATAATGATAAAATGTCAACTCAACAGGAAAAAATAATCCTAAACCTGCATTCATCCAATAATAAAGGTTGGAAATATATAAAACACAAATTGGCAGAAGGGAAGGAATGCAATTAGATTAGGAGACATTAACATACCTGCTCACTGAATGACCAAAAAAAAAATGAACAAAAAATTAGTGATGCTATAGAAGATATAAATAAACTTAGTTTGGGCTTTCCCAGAAGCAAATTTGGAGATAAGGATATAAATGCTAGTTATTGCTTTAGGAGGTCCAGATAATAATGGTAGTAAACAGGGGAATTGTTAAAGCAAAGAAAAACCAACTACTGCTATGAGTTGCTATGGGCACTGGAGCTTATTCTTGTTAGTTACATTTGATAAAAAGTTAAAACAAACAAACACTTCCTCAGTATTGTCCTGACCAAGGAGTAATAGGCCTAGAACATTTAACACATACACCTACTCCCAAGAGCCATCAGTTATAGGGTTACTCTCCAGGGGAATAAATTCTCTAGCACTTCTGGCCTACAGTATACACATGGACAGCATGACCTTCCATCTTTCTGGAAAAGCCCTCAGTCATAGAGTTGCCATCGTCAGCAATTTGAAGTAAGCCAGAGAACATGATAGTGTCCTAAGGACATGAATGTGGCACTGATAGCATCTGCCAAAACAATGAACAAAAATAACCCAATTGACATTTATAGAACGCTGTACAATATAGAAAAACTATAGCATACACATTATTTCCAAGTGAACATGGAATATTTACCAAAAATAAACCATATAGTGGGCCATAAAACAAGTCTCAACAAATGTTAAATGATTAAAATCACACTGAAAATGTTCATTGACCACAGTGAAATTAAACTAGAATTTAATAACAAAATGATAGCCAGGGAAATCCATAAATGTCTGTATATTAAATGCTATAATTCTAAATAAACCACACCTTCACTTTTAAGAAAAATTAATGTTGTCTATTGTGGAATGGAATCAGTCAGAGAAGAAGGGCCTGTTCCATACAGAGGGAATCATATGTCTGAAGGTAACCAAACTCAGGGAAGGCTTCTTGGAGGAGGCATTCTTTGAAATGGGCCTTAAAAGATTACTAAGATTTGGCTGGGCAGAGGGAAAGCAAAGATATTGCAAGCAGAAAGAACAATATGAGTAAAAACAGCAAAGAACAAAACACACTGGGGCCAATGAACTTTAATGAAATCTAGATTCTTTGGTAGACATGGGGAATTAAGTTGGAGAAATAGGATGGGATCAGATAATGGTGTGGAGAGCAAAGATATTAGCTATGGCTCAATACACAAGAGGTGCATGTGTATATACCTATGTATCAAGCTTCATTTGTAAGGGAAGCTTCAATAGAATGTTATTTAAAAGCTTAAATTTATCCACAGAGATATTAAAAGCCACTGAGTAAATATAGCACCCTTTAATAGCAAATGTAAAAGTTGTCCACCTTCTGTTCCAGGGAAAGCATTCTTCTGTTAAGTATATATGGTAACAGAAGGTTGCTATCAAGTTCAATATTATTTCGTAACAGATTGTTAAGTGTAACAATCTAATTTAGCCCATTCTTGGTCTTCCAACAGTCCAGCAGTATTGGACTCCTTCAGTTAACTGCATGTTCTATACATTTGCCATGCAGATGCAGAGGGTTTAGCAGCATTTACAAAATTTGAACACAATTAAAGTTACTTTAATACAGATTAATAACTCAAAATTCATGTGCTTCAATTATCATTCAGTTCATTTCAGTTTATCTTTCTTTGATGAGTCAGAAAACTCTTTAAGATCTTACAGGATCATCTCTATAAACATATACTCAGAAAGTTGAGCCTAGAACTGTCCAGTCAATGGGGTGCTGAAAAAAATTTCTTGTAAGGTGATACTCTAAACCAGTAAGGGAAAAAGTACGATGGGTATTGGGAAAACTGTGAAGAATATCCTGCCAATAGTTGTACAGATTTGGAAAAAAAGAGTGTCTCCTGTGCTGGGCCTGAGGGTATAGAACTCCGTATTCCTCATTGCAACCCCCAAGGCAGATACTGCTTCGGTCCTAAGTCACAGTAGATATATTCTATAGCTCTCTATTCATTCACAATGATTGCCCTCTAGGTCCCTAGTCTCGCCTCTCATTCTAAGATGAGAGTGTAGCATCCTTGCAGTCTATACCCTTAGGTTTCAGATTCTTAAGCCCAGGATATTGCAGATGGATGAATTAAGGTAGGACTCCAGAGGGACAAGGAAACATTGCAATAAGTGCAGCATGGTATGAAGAACTCAGAAAATAGAGACAAAATATATTCTTCTGTTAAAACAATTTTGAGGTCCAGAGTGTCGGGGGAGAGAACTAATATTTAACAAGAAGAGAATCTTCGCAAGAATTACTATTCATGTATTTTATTTGTGAAATTATCCCCATTTTACAGACAGTGAAATTGAAGTTCAGTGAAATTCACTAAGTTGGTGTATGTAATGTATCCAAACATCCTTATTAAACTCAGATTTGTCTGATTCCAAAACTTCCCTCTATTCCCTATTCTACACACTCTGACATTCATTTTGGCAATAGCTCAGGAAAATGAAGAAAAAAATGGTAATAGTTAATATGTTGACTGCTATATGTCAGGTAAGGAACTAAGCATGCCCCACATGTTATCTCATTTTAAGTCTTAGAAACTGAAGGCCAAATAGCTTAGGTAATGTATCTAAAGTCACATTCTAAATGGAGGAAGTTCCCTTATGGCACAGCAGGCTAAGGATCCAGCACTGTCACTGCAGCTGCTCAGGTCACTGCTATGACACAGGTTCAGTCCCTGGCTCAGCAACTTCTACATGCCAAGGGCACGGCCATAGATAAATAGATAGATAGACAGACAGATAAAGTACATCAGGATTTGAACTTAGATTGTAATTTCAGAGTCTACTCCTTTAAGCACTGTGATATATTTGACTAGAAGCATACCATATAGATACCAACCTGATTTTTGCTACAAATACAGAGAATGCCCAGAGTTCTTCACCCAATTAGGAAGTTGCATTCCTATTTTAAATTTGTTGAATTAGTTTTGTTCCAATCTAAGAGAATTTACTACAGTACCTAGCAAAGAGGAGTAGAGAGGGTTTTGTTCATGGATAATGCATCTTGGCGAAAGGCTATCTCCTATAGTATACAGTGTCTGTTTTGAAGGGGTAATATCTAGTTCAGAACCCAGGTAATAGGTAGACTCAGTTATGTCAATTTATGCCATATGGTCCCAGACAAATTCACCAACTTCCTCGGAACTAGTTCATCTTCTGTAACCTTCACTAGTATGCTCTTTCATTCCTCATAGAGCTCCACCCTAACCAAACAATTACATAAACTTTCCACTCCTTCAGGAAATAAATGCAGTAGTAAATTGCATATATTTGTTCTTAAGTTTGTGATACACTTAAGGTGTTTCAAGTCCTGTTTGCTTCTCTAGAAGTTCAATTCACAAAAAAAAATGAGACAGAAAGGATCAAATCCCTTGCTATATTAATGGAATACCATGTTATCTATAATTACACTAGCTGTAGAAAGGTCAGGGCCTGAAATGGTACAAATGGATGTACTCTTCCTAGTCACATACTACTCATCTATAATACTTGTGTCGGTGGTGGGGGGAAAGGCCTAATAAATGTGTTCTGTGTCCTATTTTCCATCGGACTCTTACAGTAAGGAATCCTTCCTTAGGAGATACTTTATTTTCTGAGGAATATCTAAAACAGGTACAAGGTGATGAAGCAAGGCACCTTCCCTCTGGCCAATAGCTCTCTAGATGCAGGAGTGAATCAACTATGGCCAGTGGGCCAAATCCAGACTGTTTTTACAAATAAAGTTTTACTAGAAAATAGCCACACCTATTCATTTAGGTAGTGTCTATAACTACTTTGCCATTACAACAGCAGAACTGAGTAGATGTCCAGAGAACACATACCCCCACAAAGCTGAAAATGTTTATTATCTTGTTCTTTACAGAAAAAGTTTATAACCCCAGGTCTAAGGCAATAGTTGACTTGGAAACTGCCAATGAACACAAAATCAACCCACATTTTGGGTTCTTGCTGTGGTGCAGTGAATTGAGAATTGGTGGCTCCAGTCGCTGTGGACATTCAGGTTCAATCCCTGCCTGGTGCAGTGAGTTAAAGGATCCAGTGTTGCTGCAGCTATGGTGTAGGTCACAGCTGTGGCTTAGATTCAGTCCGTAGGCCAGGAACTTCCATATGCCATGAATGTGGCCATAAAATTAAAAAAAAAAATCAACCCATACAAACAAATCACCCTCAAATACCTTCTGTTCCCCTCTACCTATTTTGTTCTCTCACCAACTTCACTGGAGATCCCAGAGGAAGATGCCCTATAAAAATTAATGTGGAGCTCTTTAGGGAACTTACGATTTCAGTAAATGGAAAAAAAGGATAGAGTGGGATAAAATCTTCAGAATATAGAATGCCTAAAGTGGTAGAGCTGAACTGAGAAGAGGGCAAATTTAAGAGGGTTTAACTTAGCATGAGGGCACTTAGGATCTCAGGAGAGAGAATTTTTTAGAGCATGGTGACAGTTTCCTAATGCCTGTTTATTTAATATGTGATTTTTATTTATTTTTTAATTTTTTTATTTATTTTTTTTTTGGCTACACTCACAGCATGCGGAGGTTCCTAGGCCAGAGATCGAAACTGTGCCACAATGATAACCAGAGCCATAGCAGTGACAATGCTGGATCCTTAACTTGCTGAGCCACGAGGGAACTTCTATTTATTTTTAAAATTTTTACTATAAACTTCTTGACTCATATACAGCAAATAGCAAGTAAATACCTCTTATCTAGTCCCTTCACTCTTCACTCATTCAAAGTTTTGAACCAGGTACTAGACTAATTGTTGAGAATGTAACAGTGAATAATCAGAGCTTATTCTCTCTTCTTATGTGGCATACAGTTAAGTGGAGGAAAACAGGAATTAAAGATATGCTCACAGGAATTTATAACTCTGATAAGTACCACAAAGGAAAACTACAGGATGCTCTAAGAGTATATAACAAGGAGTCCTAATCTATATTGGAGTGGTAGGGATAGTGTAACAATAACAGCAACACAGATAAAGAACCTTTAAGCTAAGACCTGAAGGGTGGAAAGCAGTTTATATGAACAGCTTTTTCTCCTATTTCTATTCTTGCCTCAGGTAGGAATTTGGCATCTTCAAAGACATGAAAGAAAACCAAATTCCTTAGCAAGTGTGAAAAAAATGAATATTAGGTCGAATATATAGGTAGAGTACAAATCACAATGGACCTTGAAAGCTCTAGAACTTTATTATATTACAATAATAATGAAATTTAATGGAGCATCATGATTTCACTTATAGTGTTGTTAACATCACTCCAGGAATAAAGTAGGAGAATAGATAACAAGGGTAGGAGGCCATAATTCGCATGGACAGAGTCTTAGGGAGCTCTTGCAATAGCTTCTGTCCTTACTTTTATTCATCTTTTTTCCTTTTCCATACTCCCTACATTTCTCTTTTGCCTTGCCTTCCTCTCCTTCACTGTGAATGGTCTATGGACCTTGGATTTAAGCTCTCATGCTTATGCTATTAGTTTACTACTTAGCAATCAAATCAGCTCTTGTAGACTGGCCTGGGAATCTAGACATTACCTAAAGTGTTGGAAAACAGGTTGTGTGCCAGGTTGAGGTTTGTTTGCAGGGTAACTTGGAAAACATTTGTGCTACAGATCTTGGCTCAATGGGTGCCCAATGCTTGTTTACTCATAGGTTACAGTGAACTCTGTCTTCGCATATGACCAAAACAACAGCACATAGGTATCTCATAGGTATCTCAAGGTCAAAAGATAAAGTGTGTGTCTGTGTGTGTGTGTGTGTGTGTGTGTGTGTGTGTGTGTGTCTGTGCATACACATGCATATATATACCCCAGTCCTCCCTTATTTCCAATTAAACTGTAACACTCAGTTCCTTGCTTATCAATAAACACCCACATCCTAGGACTCTCTTTCTCCTCCCCTACTTCTTTTCTTATTTCCTTTTTAAAATTTCATTTCATAGCATTTTTTTTCTAATTGAGGAACAAGATGTTTCATTTCCAGATAAAGACTGTGTCATCAGCAAGCAGATGGGAAAAAAAAAAAAAAAACATCTTTTGTTATAAGGGTCCATCCAAGCACAGCTGCAACCTCACCATATTCATAACTTGGGCTGCACAGAAGGCTGGTCTGCTGCAAACATTTACAACTACGGACTAAAAGACCACAGCCTGCTCTGATTCAATTATAGTTGTGCATATTCCCCATACATCAGTGCTGCCCATCACCATAAAGTATAGCCATTAAAGCTCTTATGTCACAGTAACCACAACTTGAATAATATTGTGATGGAAATTTCTGTTTAACAAAGATTTCCAAGCCTTGAGTGATGGCCTGTTTATTTCAAGCAATTTACATTTATATAACCTTCATTTTCTCCCACCTAGAAACCAAAAGCCAGGGTAACAGTGAACCTTATATTAGGATTAAGCTTTCTATATTCCAGTCTTGGGGATTTTTACTTTACCAGACCCCCGTCCTCTTCTCTCTTCTGTTGCTTGATAATAAGTCCCATGCTCACAGTGAGAAGGAAATGAATATACAACCATAGAACAGTCTCTGCCTTGTCCTGGAGTTGAGAGATATCCATTTGAGGGGAGCAATATCCAGCTGAGGTATCCAGGTGCCCCTATAGGCAACAGATTCCTTAGTTTCTCTGGATAACTCAATATATGGCTTTCCTTACTGCACCTGTGTTCTGGTCTAGCTTGGACCTGGAGCTGCTGTTGATTTTACCTCCATGTCCATGGCATAGCCTTCACAACTTTCAGAGATGAAGCCTACACTACTCCAGTCTTTGGTACTGCTTTTCAATTTTTGTTTCATTCTAGTCTCTTTCTACTCTACAAGCTTCCTTCAAGCATTATATATTTTTATCCTTACTGCCTCTGGCCCCTTTATGCTTCTACAAGTTCAGTTTATTCTTTTTTAAGATTGATATCTCCTTAAAGGGTGAGGCAGCATATCACAGACAATTAAAGCAGTGATTTTTCACAGTTTAATGTGCCTAAGTATCACCTGTGGATCTTCTTAACATGCAGATTCTAATATGGTAGGTCTGGGAGGGGCCTGAAAGTCTGCATTTCTAATATGCTTATAGATAGCTGATGATGCTGGTCCACAGGAAGATTAATGCCTAAAATACAGACTTAGTATTATGTAAGCCAACCAAGCAAACATGCCTAGTAAGAATGAAGGGAATCAACATATTTCTAAATCCTTACTTTGAAAACGACTATGAGATTTTCACATGTAATTTAATTTAAATTTTATGAAAACATTATTAGGAAGCTACAATTAGACCCATTTTCATTATAAAGATACAGGATTAATAACTTGTCCAAGGTTCCAAATGTGACTGATACAATATTTAGGCTCTTAACAAAACATTACACTACTTATACACTTATTAAGAAAATAGGCCAAAGGGAATGAATACATATTTATCAATAATTACCTTAAATGTCAATAGACTTAATGCTCCAATCAAAAGACATAGAGTGAGAGAGTCCCTTTCATAGCTCAGTAGTTAACAAACCTGACTGGGATTCGTGAGGATGCAGGTTCAATCCCTGGCCTCACTCAGTGGGTTAAGGAGCCAGCATTGCAGTGAGCTGTGGTGTAGGTCACAGACATAGCTTGGACCTGGCATTGCTGTGGCTGCAGTTTAGGCTGACCTACAAAAGATCAACTTAGGGCAATGGACACAAATAAATTGAAAGTGAGGGGACAGAAAAAGATATTTCAAGCAAATGGAAAAGACAGGAAAGTGACAGTTGAAAAACTCCAATCAGACAAAATAGACTTTAAAACAAAGCCCATAAAGAAAGACAAAGAAGGACACTACTTACTGATAAAGGGATCAATTAAAGAAGAGGATATTACACACATCAATATATATGTCCCTAATATGGGAGCACCCAAATACATATGACAAATACTAACAGACATAAAAGGAGAAGTTGATGGGAATAAAGTAATAGTAGATTTTAACGATCCAATTACATTAATGGACAGATCCTCTAAACAAAAAATCAATAAGGCAATAGAAACTCTATGACACAATAAAACAGACTTAATTGAAATTCTCAGGACATTACATCCAAAAAAATCAGAACATAGATTCTTTTCAAGTGCACATGGAATGTTATCAAGGATTGACCACATACCAGGGAACAAAACTCATTTTAACAAATTTAAGAATATAGAAATTATTTCAAGCATCTTCTCTGACCAAAATGGCAAGAAACTGGGAATAAACCACAGGAAAAGAAATGAGAAAAGAACTGACTACATAGAGAATAAACAACATGCACCTAAAAATCCAATGGGTCAATGAGGAAATCAGAAAGGAAATTTTAAAATATCTCTACACAAATGATAATGAAAACACAACCATTCAAAATCTATGGGATGACACAAAAGCAGTTCTTAGAAGTACATAGTGATACAGGCCTTCCTCAAAAAAGAAGAAAAATCTTAAATCGACAACTTACCAAGTAAACTAATTAGAAAAAGAAGAACAAACAAGTCAGCAGAAGGAAGGAAATCATAAAGATCAGAGAGGAAATCAATAAAATAGAGATTCAAAAAAAATACAATAAAAAAAAATCAATAAAACTAAGAACTAGTTCTTCGAAAGAGTAAAAGAAATTGACAAACCTCTGGCCAAAATCACTCAGAAGAAGAGAGAAAAAGACACAAATAAACAAAATAAGAAATGAAAAAGGATAAATCTCAATGGATACTGCAGAAATAAAAAAAATAAGAGAATACTATGAACAATTATATTCCAACAAGTTTGACAACATAGAAGAAATGGACAACTTTCTGAAGACTTACAGTCTGCCAAAACTGAATCAAGAAGAAATAGATCATTTGAACAGACCAATCACTGGAAAAGAAATTGAGTGTATAATAAAAACAATCCCTACAAACGATAGTCCAGGACCAAATGTTTTCATAGGCAAATTCTACCAAACATACCAAGAAAAACTTCTTAAACTTTTCCAAAAGGTTGAGTAAGGGGCACTATCAAAGACATTACATGAAGCCACAATCGCCCCAATACCAATACCAGACAAAGATACTACCAAAAAAGAAAATTATAGGCCAATATCTTTGATGAATATAAACACAAAAACTTTCAACAAAATTTTAGCCAACTGAATCCAACAGCACATAAAAAAGTACATATAGGAGTTCCCATTGTGGCTCAGGGGTAACAAACCTGACTACCCATGAGGAGTGGGTCTGATCCCTGTCCTTTCTCAGTGGGTTAAGGATCCAGCATTTCTGTGGCTGTGGTATAGGCTGGCAGCCACAGCTCCAAATCGACCCCTAGCCTGGGGAGTTCCATATGCTGTGGGTGCAGCAGGTTCATTCATCATATGCAAATCAATCAATGTCATATACCATATTAACAAGAAAAAGTCAAAAACCATATATGATCATCTCAATAGATGCAGAAAAAGCATTTGACAAAGTCCAACATCCATTCATGATCAAGACCCTTGCCAAAGTGGGTATAGAGGGAACATTCTTGAACATAATCAAAGCCATTTATGACAAACCCACAGCAAATATAATACTCAATGGAGAAAAATTGAAAGTCTTCCCACTAAAATCTGGAACAAGACAAGGATGCACACTCTCACCACTGCTGTTTAAAACAGCATTGGAAGTCCTAGCCATAGCAATCAGACAAACAAAAAGAAATAAAAGGTATCCAAATTGGAAGAGAAGAGGTAAGACACTAGATATAGAAAATCCAAATGAGTCCACACAAAAACTACTTGAACTGATCAACAAATTCATCAAAGTATCAGGAGACAAGATTAACATTCAGAAATAAGTTGTGGAGGGAGGCAAGATGGCGGAAGAGTAGGGGGCACGCTTGCCCTCTCCCACAAACACACACACAAAAAAACACATCTACAGGTTAAACAACTCGCACAGAACAGCAATCAATCCCTGGCAGAAGAACCTAAACTCCAATAATGGCAAGAATCTCGTGACATAACTGGGTAAAACAAGAGAAAAGTGAGTGAGAGAAAGTAAATCCAAACTGGACGGGTGCTCCCAAAAGGGAACTGTGGAGGAGAAAGGGATCCCACACCCAGGAAAGTCACCTACTCGACAGAAAATCAACCAAATCGGAGGAATCTCCAGATACAGAGAAGAGTGCAGCAGTAAGTCAGACTACTGAAAAGGAGAGTGAGAACCCAACAGATCATCTGAACTACTGGCACAGTCACCAAAAATTGAGATGCTTGGGTGGGGTCTGGGCACCGAGACCTCGGCTCAGGAGCTTAGTTCCCAGGAATGGGCTGGGGTGGGCAGTGCGGATACTGCTTGGGGGGTCTAGGAACCTGTCTGTCAGGATTGACAGGGCAGAGACTGCCTGGGAGACTAGAAAGCAGAGCATCGAGGGGGAATGGAGCAATATGCTAAGGGCTGGGAAGTGGAAAGCCACATCAGAGGGAACCTGGGAGAAGAGCTGGATCTGTAGGAGAGACAAGGTGCCAGTGCTGGGGAGGGGAGAGAAGAAGGGTTGGGCCCCCATAGAATACTCCCCATGCCACAGCAAGCTCACTGGCCCGCAAGCTATCAGAAAGTTGTGCTTCCGAGTGCATCTCTCCTCCCTCTACCCCTCACACACGCGCTGGGCCTGGGGCTGCTGCCATACCAGAGGGCTGGCCTCAACAATTGCCAGAAGCCTACCACCACAGGGGCTTTCCCTGCACTGGCCTGCTTGCCCTCTGGAGGGGCTACACCCATACGGAGCAGCAACAAAGACACCACCAGCCCCTGGGAAAAGGCCTGCAGCCTAGAAAAGCTACAGCAAGCTTGGCCCAGCCATGAAAAATCTGCCTCCACTCTCAGGCAGTCCTTCCAAGTCAGGCTACCATAGGGAAGAGCCTCTTGGGTTCTCAGTGGCCCACTTAGCCACTCCAGCCCTCGGGGAGTGATGCACTCCCATAGAACAGCTGACCAGCACTGCCAGCACCCTGCAAGAGCCCCACAGCCCAAAAACACCAGAGCAAGCTCTGCCCGGCCGAGTGAAATCTGCTTCCATCACGGTGTGGACCTCCCAGTCCTGTCTGCCCTCAGGAAGTCCTCCTTTGCTTCAGAGAGACCCTGTCAGCCCAGCCCACCCTCTGGAAAAGCCATGCTGCCTCAAAGAAGACGGACCAACAATGCCAGCCCTCAGGAAACATTCCACAGCAATGCCAAGGCAAACCATGCCCGGCCACGGGGAGTACAACGCCACCAGGAAAAAGAAAACAACAAGCAAGATGAAGAAGCTGAGAAACCACCCCCACTTAAACCAACAGGAGAACTCACCTAAAGCAGTCAACAATGAAACAGACCTCTGCAGTCTGACAGACCTGGAGTTCAAAAGAGAAATAGTGAAAATACTGAAGGAATTAAGAGAAGATATGAACAGTAATGCAGATGCCCTCAGAAAGGAACTAGAAAATATAAGGAGGAGCCAAGAAAAACTAGAAAATTCAATTGCAGAGATACATACTGAGCCAAGGGCAGAAAAACCAGAATGAATAATGCAGAAAAACGAATTAGTGTTGTGGAAGATAGAATAATGGAAATCACCCAATCACGTCAGCAGACAGAAAACCAAATGAAAAAACATGAAAGCAACATAAGAGACCTACGGGATAATATAAAGCAGGCCAATCTACGCATAATAGGAATTCCAGAAGGAGCAGAAAAGGATAAGGGGATGGAAAATATATTTGAAGAAATTATCGCTGGAAACATCCCAAATCTAAAGGATACTGAGTTCAAGACACAGGAAGCACAGAGGGCCCCAAACAAGTTGAACCCAAATAGACCCACACCAAGACACATTATAATAAAAATGGCAAAAGTTAGTGATAAAGAGAGGATCCTAAGGGCAGCAAGAGAAAAGCAGAATGTTAGCTATAAAGGGAAACCCCATAAGGTTATCAGCTGATTTCTCTACAGAAACTCTACAGGCCAGGAAGGAATGCCAAGAGATATTGAAAGTGCTAAAAGGAAAAAATATGCAACCTAGAAAACTCTATCCAGCAAGAATATCATTTAAAATAGAAGGGGAAATAATTTTTTTTTCCAACAAACAAAAGCTAAAAGAATACAGCAATACAAAACCCAGGCTAAAAGAAATATTGAAAGGGCTTCTTTAACCAAAAAGAAAGGAAGGAAAGAAAGGGAGGAAAAAGAAAAAAAAAAAAAGAGGAAGAACTAGGATTGAGGAAACCACAATCAGACAGCAGTCACTCAAATAAGCCAGCATACAGATTCAATCATGAACATATTTCAAACAAAACAAAATGAAAAAGAAAAAAAAAGAGTCATCAAAATCATAAAATGTGGGCAAGAGAAGTAAGGAAATAAATAAACCCTTTTAGTTTGTCTGTTTGTTTGTTTCTCTTCTTAATTTTAGTATAGTAATGAAGTGTTCAAACCTACAGGACCATCAGGCCAAAACGCACAATTATAGGAAGGGGTTAGTATACTTAAAAAACAGAGCAACCACAAGCCAAAACCAAACATTACATTCGCAAAAAATGAAAAGAAAAAAAAAAAAACCACTCAAGCAGAAAATAATCGCAGACCATCCAACCAAGAAAAGAAAGGAAGAATAGAGAACCATAGAATCAACTGGAACACAAGGTTTAAAATGGCAATAAATAATCATCTATCAATTACCACCTTAAATGTCAATGGACTGAATGCTCCGATCAAAAGACACAGAGTGGCTGAGTGGATAAAAAAGCAAAAACCTTCAATATGCTGCCTACAAGAAACCCACCTTAGGACAAAGGACACATATAGATTGAAAGTGAAAGGGTGGGAAAAAATATTTCATGCCAATAGCCATGACAGGAAAGCAGGAGTTGCAATACTCATATCAGACAAAATAGACTTTAAAACAAAAGACTTAAGGAAAGACAAAGAAGGACACTACTTGATGATTAAGGGATCCATCCAAGGAGAGGATGTTACTATCGTCAACGTATATGCCCCAAATACAGGAGCACCCAGATACCTACAACAAATATTAACAGACATAAAGGGAGAAATTGATGGGAATACAATCATAGCAGGAGACTTTAATACCCCCCTCACACCAATGGACAGATCCTCTAGACAGAAAACCAATACAGCAACAGAGATCCTAAAGGAAACAATAGAAAAGTTAGACTTCATTGATATCTTCAGGACACTACATCCAAAAAGATCAGAATACACATTCTTCTCAAGTACACATGGAACATTCTCAAGAATCGACCACATCTTGGGACACAAAGCTAACCTCAACAAATTTACAAGCATAGAAATTATTTCAAGTATCTTCTCTGACCACAATGCCATGAAACTAGAAATCAACCATGGGAAAGAAACGAGAAAAAACCTACTACATGGAGACTAAACAACATGCTACTAAAAAACCAATGGGTCAATGAGGAAATCAAGAAGGAAATTAAAAAATACCTGGAGACAAATGATAATGAAGACACAACCTCTCAAAATCTTTGGGACACTGCAAAAGAAGTGCTCAGAGGGAAATTCATAGCAATACAGGCCTTTCTCAAAAAGAAGAAAGATCTCAACTTGGCAACTTAACCCTCCACCTAAACGAATTAGAAAAAGAAGAACAAAAAAGACCTAAAGTCAGCAGAAGGAAGGAAATGATAAAGATCAAAGAGGAAATCAATAAAATAGAGACTCAAGAAACAATAGAGAAAATTAATAAAACCAAGAGCTGGTTCTTTGAAAAGGTAAACAAAACTGACAAACCCCTGGCAGGACTCACCAAGAAGAGGAGAGAAAGAACTCAAATAAACAAAAGTATAAATGAAAAAGGAGAAATCACAACAGATTCTGCAGAAATACAAAAAACCATAAGAGAATACTATGAACAACTACATGCCAACAAATTTGACAATCCGGAAGAAGTGGACAATTTTCTAGAATCTTACAGCCTGCCAAAACTGAATCAAGAAGAAACAGACCAACTGAACAGACTGATCACTAGAAATGAAATTGAAGAAGTCATAAATACACTCCCTACAAATAAAAGTCCAGGACCAGATGGCTTCAGAGGTGAATTTACCAAACATATAAAGAGGATCTGGTGCCCATCCTCCTTAAACTTTTTCAAAAGGTTGAAGAAGAAGGAATACTCCCAAAGATATTTTATGATGCCACCATCACCCTCATTCCAAAACCAGACAGAGATACCACCAAAAAAGAAAACTATCGGCCAATATCTTTGATGAATATAGATGCAAAAATCCTCAAGAAAATCTTAGCCAACCGAATCCAACAACTTACCAAAAAAATCATACACCATGGCCAGGTAGGGTTCATCCCAGGTCCACAAGGATGGTTCAACATATGCAAATCAATCAACATCATATGCCACATTAACAAAAGAAAAGTCAAAAACCATATATGATCATCTCAATAGGCGCAGAAAAAGCATTTGACAAAGTCCAACAACCATTCATGATCAAGACCCTTGCCAAAGTGGGTATAGAGGGAACATTCCTGAACATAATCAAAGTCATTTATGACAAACCCACAGCAAATATAATACTCAATGGAGAAAAACTGAAAGCCTTCTCACTCAAATCTGGAACAAGACAGGGATGCCCACTCTCACCACTGCTCTTCAACATAGTTTTGAAAGTCCTAGCCACAGCAATCAGACAAACAAAAGAAATAAAAGGCATCCATGTGGGAAGAGAAGAGATAAAACTGCCACTGTATGCAGATGACATGATACTATACATAGAAAACCCTAAGGACTCAACCCCTTGAACGGATCAACAAATTCAGCAAAGTAGCAGGATATAAGATTAACATTCAGAAGTCAGTCGCATTTCTGTATACCAGCAATGAAATAGTAGAAAAGGAATACAAAAATACAATACCTCTTCAAATTGCACCCCCAAAAATCAAATACCAGGGAATATACCTGACCAAGGAGGTAAAGGACTTATAATATGCTGAGAACTATAAAACTTTAGTCAAGGAAATCAAAGAAGATGTAAAGAAATGGAAAGATATTCCATGTTCATGGATTGGAAAAATCAACATTGTAAAAATGGCCATACTACCCAAAGCAATCTACAGATTCAATGCAATTCCTATCAAATCACCCCTGACATTTTTCACAGAACTAGAACAAACCATCCAAAATTTTATATGGAAGCACAAAAAAACCCAGAATTGCCAAAGCAATCCTGAGAAACAAAAACTAAGCAGGGGGCATAACTCTCCAAGACTGCAAGAAATATTACAAAGCCACAGTCATCAAGACAGTGTGGGACTGCTACCAAAACAGACAGACAGACCAATGGAACAGAATAGAGAACCCAGAAATAAATCCAGACACCTTTGGTCAATTAATCTTTGACAAGGGAGGCAAGAACATAAAATGGGAAAAAGAAAGTCTCTTCAGCAAGCATTGCTGGGAAACCTGGACAGCTGCATGCAAAGCAATGAAATTAGAACACACCCTCACACCATGCACAAAAATACACTCAAAATGGCTGAAAGACTTAAATATAAGACAAGATACCATCCAACTCCTAGAAGAGAACATACGCAAAACACTCTCTGACATCAACCTCATGAACATTTTCTCAGGTCAGTCTCCCAAAGCAATCGAAATGAGAGCAAAAATAAACCCATGGGACCTCATCAACCTGAAAAGCTTTTGCACAGCAAAGGAAACCCAAAAGAAAACAAAAAGACAACTTTCAGAATGGGAGAAAATAGTTTCAAATGATGCAATGGACAAGGGCTTAATCTCCAGTATATATAAGCAACTTATATAACTCAACAGCAGAAAAGCCAATCAACAAATGGAAAAATGGGCACAAGACCTGAATAGACTGTTCTCCAAGGAAGATATACAGATGGCCAGCAAACACAGGAAAAAATGCTCAACATCGCTCATTATAAGAGAAATGTAAATCAAAACTACCTTCAGATACCACCTCACACCAATCAGAATGGCCATCATTCATAAGTCCACAAATAACAAGTGCTGGAGGGGCTGTGGAGAAAAGGGAACCCTCCTGCACTGCTGGTGGGAATGTAAACTGGTACGGCCACTATGGAGAACAGTTTGGAGATGCCTTAGAAACCTTTACATAGAACTTCCATATGACCCCGCAATCCCACTCTTGGGCATATATCCAGACAAAACTCTACTTAAAAGAGACCCATGCACCCGCATGTTCACTGCAGCACTATTCACAATAGCCAGGACATGGAAACAACCCAAATGCCCATCGACAGATGTTTGCATTAGGAAGAAGTGGTGTATATACACAATGGAATACTACTCAGCCGTAAAAAAGAACGACATAATGCCATTTGCAGCAACATGGGTGGAACTAGAGAGTCTCATACTGAGTGACGTGAGTCAGAAAGACAAATACCACATGATATCACTTATAACTGGAATCTAATATCCAGCACAAATGAACATCTCCACAGAAAAGAAAATCATGGACTTGGAGAATAGACTTTTGGCTGCCTGACTGGAGAGGGAGGGAGTGGGAGGGATCAGGAGATTGGGGTTATCAGATACAACTTAGAATAGTTTTACAAGCAGATCCTGCTGAGTAGCATTGAGAACTATGTCTAGATACTCATTTTGCAACAGAACAAAGGGTGGGAAAATAAATATATACATGTAAGAGTAACTTGATCCCCATGCTCTACAGTGGGAAAAATAAAAAATTTAAAAAATAATAAAATAAAATAAATAATTTGCATTTCTGTATAGTACCAATGAAATATTAGAAAAGGAATACAAAAATAAGTATCTTTTAAAATCACACACCCAAAAATTAAATACCTAGAAGTAAACCTGAGCAAGGAGGGGAAGGATTTATATGATGAGAACTATAAAACATTAATAATGGAAATTAAAGAGGATTCAAAGAAGTGGAACGATACTCCAAGCTCCTGAATTGGAAGATTTACTATCAATAAAATGGCCATACTACCCAAAGCAATCTACAGATTCAATTCAATCGCTATCAAATTACCCACAACATTTTTCACAAAACTAGAAAAAACAATCCAAAAATTTATATGGAACCACAAAAGACCCAGAATCGCCACAACAATTCTGAGGAAACAATAACCAAGCAGGAGCATAACCCTCCCAGACTTCAGACAACATTACAAAGCTACAGTAAACAAGACAGTGTGGTACTGGTACCACAACAGACATACAGACCAATGGAACAGAATAGAGAGCCCAGAAATAAACCCAGACACCTATGGTCAATAAATCTTTGGTGAAGGAATATAGAATAGGAAAAAGACATTCTCCTTAGACAATGCTGGGAAAATTGGACAGCTGCATGTAAATCAATGAAACTAGAATACACCCTCACACTATGCACAAAAATAAACTCAAAATGCCTTAAAGACTTAAACATAACAAAAGACACCATAAAAGTCCTACAAAAACATTCTCTGACATCAACCATATGAATTTTTCTTAGGTCAATCTCCCAAGGCAATAGAAATAAAAAAATATAATAAACCAGTGGGACCTAATCAAACTTAAAAGCCTTTGCACAGCAAAGGAAAACAATTTTTTTAAAAAGTGAAAAAACTTAAGCAATGGGAGAAAGTAGCTGCAACTTACATGGGCTTAATCTCAAAAGCATACCAAAAACTCATACAACAACAGAAAAAAAAAAAGAAACAAACAACCCAATTGAAATATGGGCGTTACTCCTAAAAGACATTTCTCCAAAGAAGACATACAAATGGCCAACAGGCCCATGAAAAAATGCTCAACATCACTAATTATTGGAGAAATGCAAATCAAAATTACAATGAGGTACTACCTCACAATGGTCAGAATGGCTATCATTAAGTCTACAAATAATACATGCTGGAGAGAGTGTAGAGAAAAGGGAACCCTTCTATACTGTTGGCAGGAATGTAAATTGGTACAACCACTATGGAAAACAGTATGGAGGTACCTCAGAAAACTAAATATAGAACTACCATATGAGCCAGCAATCCCACTCTTAAGCACATATCTGGAAAAACTTTCCTTCAAAAAGATACATGCACCCCTATGTCCACTGCAGAACTATTCACAATAGCCAAGGAAATGACCTAAATATTCATCAACAGATGAATGAATTAAGAAGATGGGTATATATACACAATGGAATACTATTTAGCCATAAAAAGAACTAAATAATGCTATTTCAGCAACATGGATGGAACTAGAGATTCTCATGCTAAGTGAAGTGAGTCAGAAAGAGAAAGACAAATACCATATGATATCACTTATATATGGAATCTAAAATATGGGACAAATGAACCTAACTGCAAAACAGAAACAAACACATGGACATAGAGAATAGACTTGTGGTTGCCAAAGGGAAGGGGGAGGGATTGGGATGGACTGGGATTTTTGGGTTAATAGATGCAAACTGTTACATTTGGAGTGGATAAGCAATGAGATCCTTCTGTATAGCACAGGGAACTATATCCAATCACCTGCGATGGAACATGAAGGAAAATATTGTGAGAAAAAGAATAGGTCACTTTGCTCTACAGGAGAAATACAGAACATTGTAAATCAACCATGATTTAAATTTTTAAAAAAAAGGAAAGAAAGAAAATAGCCCATAGGATTAAGTACTCGGCAAGATAAAGCTGTTTTGACCCAAGATAGTCATATAATTGGGGGTGTTCAAGAGAGATTAGATAATTACTGAGTTTGGTATATAGGTACTTGATTATCAAAAAAACTGGTTGGCCAAGAGTGACAATTGCTCTCAATAGCAAAGACTCTATAATGCTGTATTTGGTAATGCTTACATTTCAGATGACAAATATTTATCACTATTCTGGATTGAGAATGGGCACAAGAAGCCAAATGGTGTTCAAATAATCAGCTCTGTCTATTGTAAATATAGATTTGAAAACTAGATTAGATCCTAATGCTAAAATTGGGCTTCCTACTCCCTCAACACTCAGTTTTAAGAATATGAACTCAACTAAAGGAATGCATGATTTATCAATTAACATAAAAAATGATAAAAGAGTAGACTAATAGCTGGGAACCACAAGAACTGATCTGCTTATCCCATAAAGACTGCAAGCACATATGAAGTTCACATTCTCTGAGTACAGGGGGTTTAAAAGAAATAGAAGAGAGAAGAGAAAGACATTGAGATGAGCCTACATTGACTTTTCAACACCTTTATTCTATCTTCTGGTTAAAACAAGGTTCTTGGGAAGAAGTGTGTAGGACTTAGAAAATAAACTGGAAAAATTCTCTCCAAAGTAACTCTACATATCCCCTTTACTATTAAAAAAGGAGAAGAAGTTCCCTCATATAAAGTCCTAGGCAGGAATCATGGAACAGTTAAAAAAGTCTCCTCTCCCCAGATAATGGTAAACATGTATTTTCTTGATCTGACAACATAGAGGTTAAACTTACAGGCTCTATTTAAATTGCAATGGCTGAATTCTGGCTTTGCTAATTACTCTGTAACATTAACAAAGTCACTTAATCTCTCTGTATGTCAATTTGCCCACATTTAAGTTAATAATAACAGAAAAGAATTTTGGGGAGATAGTGGAAACATCAGCATAGCATTTGAACCTCCCTGAATCTTACAATAAAAGCAGACAGAACTAGATATCAAAATTAAAAACTTATGAGCAATATTTACAACAAGAATAGGTGATAAGATACACTCACAACCTCAAAATATCAGCAGATGAGCAGGACAGATATAAACATGAAAAACTAGCATGATAGCAGGGGTGTGTAGAATGAAGTAGAGGGAAGCAACAATGTAACATACATGCTATCAAAAGCAATTAGGGTCATATTAAAAATTCATGGGCAAGTATGAATGCATCTTCCTGATAAAAGACAGGCAAGTTTAAGATTCAGAAAGAACTACATTAGAAGAGTAATGCCAGAAAAAAATGGCACAAAGGCAGCACCAAGCTTTCATTTCACCAAAGAAACATTACAAAATAACCAGAAATTGTCAGAACCCCAAATCTGTCTGAAATCTGGAAAATAATCAAAGGTTTAAAACAATCAAGGAAATGCTGAATCCAGAAAAAGGCAATTCTGGAAACAATAGGAAAACTTTATGGAATTTTTACTTGCCCTTGACCATACTCCCTTCCAAGCATGGCGTCAATATTAAAGATAAAAATCTGAATTCCTAGGGTTAGACCCTGGTCCCTGGATAGGCTTTATATGCATTATTGTATATGTTCTAACTTATTTGGGATAAATCTGAAGGACAAATGCAAGGCAATTATATTTCAAATATCTCAGATGTCAAGCTAGAAAAGTGGTAAGCTTTGCTCAAAAATGCTACAATGAAATAATAGCCTATAGATACCTGGGGACAAAATATAAAATAGTCCACCTAAGGCCCAGGAGATTAAACTGTGGGATTTCTTTGGGAAATACAATGTATTCATACTCAAAGGAGTTACATATACAGGGAAATTTAGAAAGCCATATCCATATTGAGTAAAAACTGGAGAAGATAAAGTTTTCAACTAAGGCTGATCTTGAAGCCCAGTTCAAGCCTGGTGAAATGTAGAAGGAATGTCCCTGCACAGAAAAAATCTGTAAGGACTGGCAGAAGTATTCTGTGTTTGGTGGATTTTTTGTATGTTTTTTGTTCTTTTTTTTTTTTTTTAGCTCCTGGCATTCAAGAAAATCTCTCTCAGAATATTAAGTAACACATACTAAAGAAGAAATACATCAGTGACAACACCTAACAGTGAATACAGTACTCACAATGAGAGCTTGAAAAAGTCATTAAATGAAATAACTACTATAGACTTCAATAATAAAAACAACAAAAAGTAAACCCTATAGAAGGGAGTGAATCTGATTTCCAGAATTACATTATAACATTAAAATTTTCCATTTTCAACAACAAATATTAAAAGGCATACAAAGAAAATGAAATTATAGCTCAATTAGGAAAATAAAATAAAGTGATGGAAACCATACCTAAGGAAGTCTAGACATTATATTTCCCAGCAAAAGACTTTAAAACATCTTAAATATGCTGAAAGAGCTAAATAAATAAAACATGGGCAAAGAACTAAAGGAAATAAGGAAAACAATATATGAACAAAATGAGAGTATATATAAAGGAATAGAAATTATAAAATAATGAATCAAATAGAATTTCTGCAGTTGAAAAGTACAATAACTGAAATTAAAACTTCACTAGAGGAGTTCAATAGCAGATTTCGGCAGACAGAAAAAGAGAATCAGAGAACTTGAAGACAGGACAATTGAAATTATAGAATCTGAGGAGAATGATTAAGGAATGAGGAAAAATGAACCAAACCTAAAAGACCTGTGGAACATCATCAAAAAGAACAACATACACATCATGTGAGTCCCAGAAAGAGAGGAAAGAAAAGGGGAAGAAAAAGAATATATGCAGAAATAATGGCCAAAAACTTCCCAAATTTCATGAGAGATATGAGTTTATAAATCCAAGACTGTCAATAAACTTCACATAGGACAAACTCAGAGATCCAGACCAATGTATTACAATCACACTGTTGAAAGCCAAAGAAAAAGAGAATCTTGAAAGCAGCAAGAGAGAAGCAACTCATCACATACAAGGGATTCTCAATAAGGGAATAGTTTATTTCTCACATGAATCATGAAGGCCAGAAGACAGAGGATGATGTATTTAATGTACTGAAAGAAGAAAAATGTCAATCAAGAATTATATATCTTGTGAAATTGTCCTTTAAAAATTAGAAAGAAATTAAGACATTCCAGGATAAACAAAAGC
Organism: Phacochoerus africanus; assembly: GCF_016906955.1. Classification (NCBI taxonomy): domain Eukaryota; kingdom Metazoa; phylum Chordata; class Mammalia; order Artiodactyla; family Suidae; genus Phacochoerus; species Phacochoerus africanus. The sequence goes on along the minus strand of NC_062560.1, from coordinate 104,141,437 downwards.
TGGGGGAGTTTCCTACTATTAGATGTGCTATATAAGAAATGCGAAGGGGATTCCCTCAGATTGAAAAGAAGAGTTACTAGATGGTAATTCAAAGTTGTATGAAGAAATAGAACTATGGTAGAGGTAAAAACAAAAGTAAATATAAAAGCCAGTATTATTTTATTTGGGGGTTATAACTTCACTTATTATATCCTAGAAGATTTAAAGACAAAGGTGTAAAACAATTATAAATCTATATTATTGTCTATATAACATATAAAGATATAATGTGTGACAACATAAAGGGAGGGAGGATGAAGCTGAAAATGACAGCACTAATGGCCTTAACCTAGCCAGAACACAGACTGGGACTTGAACCCACATGCCAGGACTTGAGCTCAGCCAAAACCCACACTGGGACTTGAACCCACATGCCTGGACTCAAACCCAACCTAAAGGTAGATTGGGACATAAACACACGGTTTTAAATTCAAGTTACTCACCCTGTGTCTGGACTCACTAAGGTTCAGGTTCTTTATGCCTCCATGCGGAAGGAATTCAGCAAGAGACAAAGTGATAGGTAAGAAACAGATTTATTACGATAGGACGCTTGTAAGAGATGCAAGCAGCCAGGCAAGGAAACTCTGCCCGAGGATCCGAGGATCTGGTGGGCCAGTTTCATCATCCAAGGGGAGTGGGGGTTGGAAAGGCCCACCTCTTCCTTTCCGGGAGTAGTAGCTCCTCCCTAGTATCCAGTAAGGTGTGTATTCAAATCAGCTGAAGGGTGGTATTAAAACTCTTGCCCTTGGTCTGAATCTGAATGCAGGCCTCATCCCATGCCCCACCCAATGACCTGAGGCAATTTTCTCACCTCTACTAGTTAAGCAAGTCTGCCTTGTTCTGATGCCTTTCTTGAACTTAGAGCAGTCTTCCAACATCCCCCAGGTTTCCCTCTTTATCCATGATCCCCTATTGGGACTTCTACAACCACCTGTGCCTACTCTATCCCTATCAAAGCTATATAGGAGAAAACTCTTTGTATGCTTCCGAAGGCAGGTTATTAAAACTACATTGGTAAATTTTAAGATGTTTGATGTAAATCCCATTAGTAACCACAAAGGAATCACATTAAAATATATATACAAAAGGACATGAGAAGAGAATCAAAAGACTAAACAACAACCAAAAATCAACTAAAATAAAGCCAGCAAGGGAGGATATGAGCAACAAAAAATGAATGAGACAGAAAATAAATAGTAAAATGACAGAAGTCCATTCTTATCAGTAATTACTCTAAATGTAAATAGTTTAAACTATCAAAAAAAGACAAAGATTAGCAGAAAGAAAGAAAAAACATGATCCAACTACATGCTATTTATAAGAGATTCAAAGACACAAATATCTTAAAAGTAGAAGAAAGGAAAAAGACTTTCTATGCAAATAGTAACCAAAAGAGAGTTAGGGTGCCTATACTAATATCAGACAAATTGACTTCAAGTCCAAAACTGTTACAAGAGACAAAGGACATTATATATTTATAGAAGGCTCAATTCACTGATAAGACAGTTCTTTAATAAGTAAAGAGATTAAATCATTAGCCAAAAATATCTCAACAAAGACCAGATGGTTTCACATGTAATTTCTACCAAATATTTAAAGAGGAAAAAGCCCAATTCTCCTCAAATTCTTACAAAATGTAAAAGAAAAGGGACTAATTGCTTATTAGCTTTATAACAAAGCCAGAAAAAGACATCACACCTCAAAACAAAGTTATAGACCAGTATTCCTTATGACTATGGATGCAAAAATTCTCAACAAAACACTAGAAACTGATGCCAAGAGTATATTTAAAGGATGACACACCATAACCAAGTGGGATTTCTCACAGGAAGACAAGGGTCATTCAACAAAAGAAAATCAATGTAATATGCTACATTATAGAACTGGGAAAAAACACATGATTTTTTTCAATTGATGGAAAAAAAAAGCATTTGACACAATCAAACTCTGTCAAGATAAAAACACACATACAACTACAAAGTAGACAGTGATGATGATTATACAACATTGTGAATGTAATGACATTGAACACTTAAAATGCTTAAAATTATAAATTTTATGTTGTTTATATATATATATATCTTTATGTACAACAAATGGATTGAAATCTGTTAAATATGTTAAATCCATGAGTACTTAATAATATTAAACAATAAATGAACTATTTACCTTTGGAAATTCACCTTTCTTTATATTTAACTGGGTAAATAAAAGGAAAGATAATGCATTTATCCTGCCTCTTTCTTCCATGTGAATTTTATTCCTCATTAATCAACTAGTAGATAAGAACACACATCTGTTTGTAAATTTACTATCTTTAAGAAATAACAGAATTATGAGTTCCCATCGTGGCTCAGTGTTTTTAATGAATCCGACTAGGAACCATGAAGTTGTGGGTTTGATCCCTGGCCTTGCTCAGTGGGTTAAGGATCTGGCTTTGCCGTGAGCTATGGTGTAGGTCCAGATGCGGCTCGGATCCCGCGTTGCTGTAGCTCTGGCAAAGGCTGGCGGCTATAGCTCCAATTAGACCCCTAGCCCGGGAACATCCATATGCCATGGGTGTGGCCCTAAAAAAGCAAAAAAAAAAAAAAAAAGAAAGAAAGAAAGAAAAAGAAATAAAAGAATTAGAATTTTTACCATTTTTCAATCCCTTATTAATTACTTGATCTAGGCATTGAGCAGTAACAGTTGCTAATATCACGAAAAGAGATGGAACCAAACATTTATGTCTCATGATTTAAGAAGACAACTCTGCCCGTAGTTTACTAAAGAGAACAAACTTGAGTCTGATGCAGGCTTCACCTGACAATCTGCAGGAAATACTAAGATGAGGAACATGCTTAAGACAGAACACCATGAGCATGTGACATATTCTTTGGGTTCTTCATCCAATAATTAATAAAGCAAAGAGTTGGAAGGGGAAATCTTTAGATTAAAATAAAATCTTAAAATATAACAAATTTCATAAAAAATAGACACAACTATAAATAAATACAAGGAAAGGATTACTATAAAACCAAGATATAAGTTACTTTAGAAAGGAAAGGGAGAGGAGTTTGAACTGACAGGGAAAATGGAAGGGCTTTGGAGTGGCTGCTACAATTCTGTTTCTTGAGTTGGGTACACATGTGTTTAGTTTATATTAACTCATCACACCATATGTTTGTTCAATGTGTTTTCATAATCTTTTATTTTACAATAAGGACATTAAAATTAATAAGGAGAAGAATGCATTCACAAAAATTTTAAAATGGCAATAGTAGTACTACCTCAAGTGGGGGACTGTGAGTTAAGTGAAAAGTATATGTGAAGTACTTCAATATGCCTGGTATATTTAAAGATCTTATTATCAGGGCATGTTTTACTTTTGATCTTAAAACTAATTTTTAAATCTACATCATTATAATACCAATTTAAACACTTTTGTTATCTCACCATTACTACAACCATAGAGGTGATGTATTCATTCTCTATTTCAGGGATGTAACCAGTCATTCCCCTAACATGTAGGGGTTAAAGGATCTGTTTTACAATAATAATGGTGAATTGGAAAATTAATTATGAGGCAATTAACTTTGAGTAAGGTACTTTGCCATTTACAAGCTGTGCAAAATTTTGTGTGCAAGAAATAAATTTCTATTTGGTTAAATCCTGAGTTTTGGGAGCACTTATTGATAACAGCTAGAATGATCCTAACTAAGACAATTGGGCAAATGATTTAACATGTTTGTATTTTGGTTTACTCCTCTATGAAATGGGTAATAGTCTCTACCTCAAGGGGTTGTTGTAAGGATTAAAAAAGTTCATCTTTACTAGATTTTTGAATAATACCTGGCACCTAAGGCTCTATTATTGACTTTCTGGCTACTTTTGTCAGAACTGGCTCAAGCACTGAGCATTGCTGATCCCGATGTTAGTGGATAATTCTCAGGACTGCAGCTGACGAGGCTTAGGGGCAGGCCAAGACTGTTGCACATGGGCTTTTGGTTATCCTTTTATGTTGGTTAATTTATCTCTGTGCTGACCACAGATTCAAAACACCTCAAATCTCTTCTTTCCTAGCTCTACTCCTTAATCATGTGTGCTGCTTGGTAATTTATTGGCTTTACTTTCCACTTGACCACATGTGTCCTGTCATATACCAAGACTCCTCCTAGACGCAGTTCAGAAGTTAATAATTCCCATAATATTAACCCAAGAGAACACACTGTTTGACTGAGGCTGTATGGCTATTCCCTTAAGTGTCACTTGCTGCTTGGAATATGCTAGGAACGATGCCTCATTATAACTTGGCCTGCTTTCTACGCTTTCTGTGTGGTCCCTCAGGTGAAATAGGTAATACTTCAAAGTAATTAATTACGGCTAAAATGAAGAGCTGTATTTTACCTGTTTGAACTCCTAGGGAATGGGAATATGAGGACATTGTCCTCTCTGGACAAATTTGCTTATGTTTATACATTTTTAAAACTGCTTATCCCTGAAGAAAAGAAATTAAGTCTCACAGCTATGGATTTGAAGAGTCATGAGGCCTTTCCATTTTGAAAACAAAGCTAAGAGGAGGGGCTAGAAGTAAATGCCCCAACTTCTCTTACCACTGCAATTTTCAGAGGGCAGGACTAATATCCACCTTAATAGCCATCTTGCTATGTAGGGTAATGTTCTAGGGATTCAAAACGTGACCTGTCTTGTTCTAAGTGGCTAGAAACATAGGTCACAGGTATAAAATAAGGGTTCTAATTTGGGTCTGCCCTGTTAATAGCTATGTATTCTTGGGTAGGTCACTCACAATTCTCAGTATAAAACAGCTCCACAGACATATAGTGAATACCAACTGTGGAAGGCATGATGCCAGGTGTCCCAGTGACAAAGATAAATAAGACAGGGTCCTTTTCTTTCTCTTATTATACAAAGAAGGAAATTGAAGCCATTGAACTATGGGATCTCTAAGGCTGTTTTCAATCCCCCAAATTTGCCTTTTGACCATGCCCAATGTTTCACAGGTTTTAATTATTACAAGCTTCAAATTTAGTATTTTGGGATTACAGCAATTTGGATGGATTTTATTACTATTTCCAGTGATGCAGTGCTTCTGAAATGTAACAAGAAAGGCAGTAGAGTTAGCTGTTTCCCAAAATTTGGGCTCCTGTAGGCACTTTTATTGCCCTGCATTATTTTAGCTGAAATATAGGATGAATGCTTTATGTCAGTTCCAAATTGGAAAGGTCATCTTCTATCTTAATATAGGCATTGTTGTTATTAGAATTTGCTACCTTATTAAAACCTATGGAACGATTGCTAAGGTGACAGTTGGAGATATACCAGGCAGAAGAAGAGGTTAAAATGTGGTGAAAAATTCCTTAACATAGGTTCTTCAATATGCAACAATTTATACCTCATCGACCTGCCTAGGAAAATAGAGGAGAGAACATATGCTCTGGACTCTGAGAGGAGAAAGAGGAAAGACAAAAAAATAGGTAGGTTCTATGTCACCAAAGGAGGAAGCAAATTTCACTTTTGAGACTACTTGGTGGGAAATTATATAGTACTTTGAAAAGGCAAGAAGACACGGGTTAACTAATGGTTAGGTTCACCCCATATGTCTTGATTGAGTTGGCCTCTTTCCCAAGCAAGGCTCCAAAGGGCATCCTGAACATCCCAAGAATTGATGACATAATAACCAAAGTAGGATGGCAGAATAGCACTTCAGAGATAAACATGGAAATGCAATCATGTTTGTTCATCTCTGAAATGGAAAATAATAATAGTACCTACCTCACAAACTGATGTCATAATGAAATAAGTTCATATATGAAAAGGTGCCTAGTACACAACAAGCACAATAATTGCTGGTGTGACAACAATGAAAAGGAAAAGGAATCCTACCAGCTGAAGACTGAATTAGGCCATTTTTTTCATGATTTTCTTCTCAAAAGTGGTTTCAAACATATTTGTCACACACACTTGCATATACATATATACACATGAAGACTTTATAGTATGGTTGAGTTGGTTGGATTGGAGGTGCACATGTGTATACATGGACTGGGAAGGGGTTATATATAGGAGGGAGTGTGTGTATGTGTGTACTTGGTGCAAAATCATATTATACTTGGACATGATTAAATACTCCATGGCATGACTTTGCTTATTCTGCTCCAGTAAAGCTCTTTTTTTGTTTTGTTTTTTTGCATTCTTTTTACATGTATACCCAGCTGCCATCTATTCCACCACTTTGGTTCCTATTCATAATACTCTACCCAATATCCAATATCCTTGTCATTTTATGTGACCTTAAAGTATTTGCTACAAAAGAGACTGCCTTCAATATTCCCTATGTACTAAATTTTTAAACCTCCTGAAGTGGATGGCTTCCTGGTTGATTTTTCTCACCAGCACAATGTCCTGAAGATACCTCTTTCTACTGTACTGGTTAACATAGCAAAGAGGGATTTTAATACCTTCTCTTGCTGGCTAATGTGGTTCTCCATCATACTTAAAGTAACTTCCTCTGTTCATGAGGACATCAAATGGGATCAATATATAAATCTAATAAGCATTTCTACCATCTTTGGATTGATATATGACAATGAAAACTTATGTCAATATGAAAATCAAGGCAGTCATGATAATTCTGTAGGAGTTAGCTTCCGTATCTTTCCTTAACATAGCCCTCCCCATCTATACAAAGATATGTCAAAGTTCCACCAACTCAGGGAGGCATTATCATATTCCTTAACATTGTTTTTAGGAGACTGAAAATAAGGATCCAATTACTTTTAACTTGGTGATTAAATCTTCACATTTTCCTTTTTAAAGAACACAGCTGTATTGTAACAGAGACCTTCAATGTGTTTGTTAACATCAGAGTAATCCCATCAAGATTCATGGCATCATGATGAACTGCTAAGATTTCTTTCAAAATCTTCCCTCAGGTCACTAGCTTAGGATCAGGTACATTCAGGTGGAATAATGGTAGTGAGATTTGGTGACAGGACCCAAAAGGTAAATTTCAGGCACTTCAAGAGATTGTTTTGTTAATACAAAGACCTGTCATTTAAAGAAAAATATATCCCTGTGTACAGAAGATCAAGATAAGTTTATATTTTAAATTTTTTTTTATCGGTTAGAATTGATTTTTTTTTGCTTGCAAAATATTTTTTTTATTTCCCCAATACATTATTATTATTTTTTGACTGTACAGCATGGTGACCCAGTTATACATAACATGTATACATTCTTTTCTCCTCACATTATCATGCTCCATCATAAGCGACTAGACATAGCTCCCAGGGCTACATAGCAGCATCTCATTCCTAATCCATTCCAAAGGCAATAGCCTGCATCTATTAACTCCAAGAACCCCATCCATCCCACTCCCTTGCCCTCCCCCTTGGCAACCACAAGTCTATTCTCCAAGTCCGTGAGTTTTTTCCCTGTGGAAACGTTCATGTGTGCCATATATTAGATTCCAGATATAAGTGATATCATATGATATTTGTCTTTCTCTTTCTGACTTACTTCACTCCATATGAGAGTCTCTAGTTCCATCCATGTTGCTGCAAATGGCATTATTTTTTCTTTTTTTATGGCTGAGTAGTATTCCATCATGTATATATACCACATCTTCCTCATCCAATCATCTCTTAATGGACATTTGGGTTGTTTTCATGTCTTGGCTACTGTGAATAGCGCTGCAATGAACATAGGGGTCCATGTGCCTTTTTCAAGGAAAGTTTTGTCTGGATATATGCCCAAGAGGAGGATTGCTGGGTCATATGGTAGTCCTATGTATAGATTTCTAAGGTCCCTCCATATTGCTCTCCATAGTGGCTCTACCAGCTTACATTCCCCCCAACACTGCAGGAGGATTCCCTTTTCTCCACACCCTCTCTAGCATTTGCTATTTGTGGACTTATGAATGATGGCCATTCTGACTGGTATAAAGTGATATCTCATGGTAGTTTTGATTGGCATTTCTCTAATAATTAGTGATGTTGAGCATTGTTTCATGTGCTTGTTGGCCATCTGTACCTCTTCCTTAGAAAAATGTCTATTCAGGTCTTTGCCCATTTTTCCATTGGGTTGTTGGCTTTTTACTGTTGAGGTGTATAAGTTGCTTGTATATTCTAGAGATTAGGGCCTTGTCAGTTCCAAAAGTGAAACTATTTTCTCCCATTCTGCAAGTTGTCTTTTTGTTTTCCTTTTGGTTTCCTTGGATGTGCAAAAGCTTGTCAGTTTGATTAGGTCCCATTGGTTTATTTTTGTTCTTATTTCTGCTGCTTTGGGAGACTGGCCTGAGATAATATTCATGATGTTGATGTCAGAGAGTGTTTTACTTATGTTCTCTTCCAGGAGTTGGATGGTGTCTTGTCTTATATTTAAAAGTCTTTAAGCCATTTTGAGTTTATTTTCATGCATAGTATGAGGGTGTGTTCTAGTTTCATTGATTTGCACGCAGCTGTCCAGGTTTCCCAGCAATACTTGCTGAATAGACTGTCTTTTTCCCATTTGAAGTTCTTGCCTCCTTTGTCCAAGATTAATTGACCATAAGTGTCTGGGTTTATTTTTGGGTCCTCTATTCTCTGTTCTCTGGTCTGTTATGGTACTAGTACTATACTGTCTTGATGACTGTGGCTTTGTAATATTGCCTGGAATCTGGAAGAGTTATGCTTCCTGCTTGTTTTTTGTTTCTCAGGATTGCTTTGGCAATTCTGCGTTTTTTGTGCTTCCACATAATTTTTTGGACTGTTAATTTTAGTTCTGTGAAAAATGTCATGGGTGATTTGATAGGGATTGTATTGAATCTGTAGATTGCTTTGGGTAGTATGGCCATTTTTACAATATTAATTCTTCCAACCCAGGAGCATGGAATAGCTTTCCATTTCCTTAGATCTTCTTTGATTTCCTTGATTAATGTTTTATAGCTCTCAGAATATAAGTCTTTTACCTCCTTGGTCAGGTATATTCCCAGGTATTTGACTTTTTGGAGTGCAATTTTAAAGATATTGGATTTTTGTATTCCTTTTCTAATATTTCATTGCTGGTATACAGAAATGCGACTGACTTCTGAATGTTAATCTTATATCCTGCTACTTTGCTGAATTTATTAATCAGTTCAAGTAGTTTTTGGGTTGAGTCCTTAGGGTTTTCTGTATATAGTATCATGTCATCTGCATACAGTGATAGAGATAGATTGGAAGCCCTATAAGAACAACAAATTTATATTTATTTAATAAATATATATATACATCTATAAGTACCAAAGTATATCAACCAAGACACATTACATGCAATTATTCTGCCATATTAAAGATCAAAATTGGTAAAGATAATATATAATCATTCTCCCATATACTTTTTCCCTTCCCTCTCCTCTCCTTTCTTCCTCCCTTCCTCCTTTCATTAAACATTTACTGAGTACCTGCTATGTGCCAGGCACAGTGCTAGCTGCTATCTACAGGGGATGCAATGAAGAGTTATCTATAAATCCTACAAGCAAAGGAACTCACAGTCTACTGTCCATGTATCTCTTCAGCATCATTATTACCTGATTGCTAAGCAAATCTTTGATAACAATAAGCACAGGCTGATAAGAGGGCACAGATAAATGACACATAGCCCAAATTTAAAAGAAAACTGAACAAGTACAAAACGTTCTGATATTTTTTCTCTCTATAAAATCAAACCATTACTCATAGTTGAAGTATTGATTTCAGCTCAACATAGTCAAGAACTTCCTTCTGCTCAGTTTTCTGAAAATAGAATGGGCTAGGACTTACACAGAGGGATTCTCTATTACTTGGAATAATCAAATGTAAGTTTGTATCTGCTTGCTTAGATATAAGCGAGGTGAAAATTGGATGACATGATAACTAATGTCCTTCCAAACTCTATATAATGCCTGCATTTAAATAAAATAACAGAGTCCATTCTGTTTCTTACTCCCTACTCCAATTCAAATACTGTATATCATTTTGGGTCAGGGCAAATTAAACAAATAGCATCCTCCATGTCAAGAAGTCTACAGTGCTATTAAGTTATTTCTCCTCCAATGTGTTCAGTTCCAAAGCTTAAAATAGAGGGCCAGTGGTGCAATGGATAACACATCTGACTACAGAGCAGAAGATTCTAAAATACACCAAGTCTCTCTGTGATTTTTGGGGAGGAAGAGGTTGTGTATATATCCTGAATTTGATATCTGGCAATAACTCTGGGGATTTGAAACAGAATTAAACTACTTTGAAAACAAATAAGAGTCACACAAAATCACCGTAAAAATTATTATTATTTTAGACCCTGACAAGAACCATTTAGGGAAAATAAACCCCTTGACATAACATTACTACTACTGCATTGGCTTCATTTGAAACACAGAAAAAAAATTTAGTTGAATCAAAACTATACTTTTCTGCTGATGCAAGGAAACACTTAGGTATTTTTATTTGCTGTGGGTTGTTGTTTATTTCTTTTTGGAAGCTTCTTCTGAATATAACATTCAGTCAAGGGAATGCTTTTTCTGCAGACTTTATGCCATTATTTCAAAGGATAATAAAATAAGAAAAAGAAAAAAGATTCCATATTCACCAAGCATACAAACATAAGCTTTCATCTGCAGATACCACAAGATTCATGCACAATGGGGGCAGACACAGACACACACACATGCACACACACACACAGAGAGAGACAGAAATAGTTAAAACTGTTTTGAAAACAGACATTTAACATTTAGTTTTGAAATCTGGATATTGCCTCCAAGCTTTGGTCCTCATTATACTACTATTTCCTTTATAAACTTCTCCCTTAGTGAGATCATCCACTTTTACCATTTCAGCAGTTACTCCCCTATATTGTCTTTTCTACAAATTATCTCCTCCTGAGTTCTGCACATCTCCACCCTGATGTCTAAAAGAACATCAAAAATAAATTCAAGAGTTCCCTGGTGGCCTAGGGGCTAAGGATTCAGTGTTGTCACTGCTGTGGTGCAGATTTGATCCCTGGCCTGGGAACTTCTGCATGCTATGGGTGCAGCCAAATATGTAAATAAATAAATTCAAATGTACGATTACACCCTCTCTTCTCAGTCTTCATTGTTTCTGTTACTGTAAAAGAAAATCATTTTCCTCATCACTCAAGTTGTAAATATTTGATCTCCTGCCGTCCATTTTGGCTGTTCGTGTGTAGCCAATCCTAACATTATGTTGACTCTTTCTTCACAATGGCTCTCACCTTCTTTTTCTTGCCCATGCTGTCTACTCTATTTTAGAGATTTATCTTTAGTCTGAAGTATAGCTCTATCCAGGTTCTCCCTTTCAAGTCCACTTTGCAAAACACTAGCAGACAAATTCTTCTGAAAATAGTATCTGCACACATCATATTTTCTCAAAAATCTTCAGTGGCACTCCCAATTATTTTAAGGACAGTCTCTAAAATCTATAAACCTAGAATTCAATTCCCACAGATTCAAGCTCAGCTATTTTATTCCTTTATACTATTCTTTTACATTAATCAAGGAGGCACATTGTTTACCACCCCATACCACACTATAAGAAGAGACTGTAATAGGTGAAAGAAAGAAAAATATTGTGCAATAAGCAAGAATACAGTATTTTCAGGCAGGTCTGTGTCTTTACATCTATGTCTTTCTTATACCATTATTTCCACCTGCAAAACCATCACCGATCCTTTCCTTGCTCTTGAGCCTACTCATTCCTAGTAAGTGCTCATGTTTACAGTGATCACTCTACTGCTACTGTCTGTGTGACTTGCATTTAGCATCCTCTGCTTTGTATTGAAATGATCTCTCTCTGGGTATCATTTTGCTCCCTATGTAGACTGTCAGCTAACTAAGGTTGAGAAAAGGCCTGAAACTTCTTTGGTAGCCCTTGTGAAGACTAGCTAAGTACTCAATATATGCTGGTTGTTGATTATTGAGTATTTGCCAAAATTTTGTCTTTGTCTGATTTAGGGTAAAAATTCTTGATTGAGTTCAATTCTTTATATTACTGATGCCAGTTTGTGTGTCTGTGTTTAGACTTAGCCCAAATTAGCCTGCTATTCATATAAATTATAACCTGCAGGGCCATACACCTAGCATTTTTCTGCAGATTGAGTTTCAAACTGTGACTGTTTCTTTTAAGCACATCACTCAAAATCCTGGTTCAGAGTTATTTAAAGTGGTTTGTATTTTATGGTCCTATGAAGGCTTCACATTGCAACTGCTGAGCTTTAAAAACACAGAAACTAGAAAGAGGGTACAAGGAACTGCCATCTGTCCCTATAAACAATTATCGGCCAGCCATCTGCCCTTATACTGGGTAATGATTTTAATGCTGGTAATATCTAACTGAAATACTCTCTCTGAGGAGCCAAAGAAAAGGGAATGCATTAAAAAGTGCTGATCCTTCTAGTTATTGTCTGTGACTGTTTTCTCCCATATAAGAGTCTATCATTTAATGTCTCTATGCTTTTCACTATAGATTGAAAAGTTATTCCTCATGACCCATCTACAAATACTGCATCTCCAAGCAAACAGGTCATTCTTCCAACAAATTACCAGAAATAATTAGTTCAATTGTGGAATATCATTTAAACACATTCAAAATGAACCCAGGTGTCAAGTACATTATAAAAGAGAGCCAATAGCAAAAGAATTAACAGTTAACCTCAGGCTCAAGCCAAGCAGAAGGCAGAAATTTACAGCCAAACGAAAATCAGTTCTGCCTTTTGAAATCAACTCTGCAGAAGTTCACAATCCAATGTAATCCTTCTAATGGGTTCACTGTTTTGTTTATTTTTATGTAATCAAAACTGATGTAAATTAGAATTTAAGTGATAATGAATTATTCTCTAAATTTGGGCATTTAAGGCAGGGTATGGCTATTTGACAATGCAGATTTCTACATGTGTAACTTAACATATGGAATCAAGGTCTTGCTTGTGGTATTAACTGATTCATGGTTCATTCAGCTCAAATTCCGTTTTTATACACAGTTGTTCTAAAAGATATGATGTAGTAGTCCATAGCCTTCATCAATAACAATAAATCTCAAGGTTAGGAATATTACTAAAATGGGCAATGTGAATTTTCAGCCAGGACCATTTCTAAAGACATGCATTAAGTAAGTTTCAATCCATGGGGCCCTACAATTATTTGCCTTGAAATTACTTGTTATTCAAGTGTAGATTCAATTTTTTAATAAAATCGGTTTCAATACATTTGCTGTTTCATACATTTAATGATAGCGATCTTGCCAACCTGTTTCACATCTAAACTAATTCTGATAATTTATAGCTAAATGATTCAATTATGTTCATCAAGTTTTTTTGCCTTGCCTTTAGTTACTTATTACATTGTTTTTCTTCTTCTCTCTAAACAGTATGGCTTCTCAGAAATCTTGCTTAAGTAAGAGGAGATTAGCTCTACAATACTAGCAAGCCCACTGAAACCTCCTTGGAAATTCTTAGCTAGCTGGTAGAACCTACAAAGAAAGTAATTCTCAGACACTCTGTATATTAAGAGCTTTGGTTGCTCTAGGATGTGAGAACTTCTGCTATAAATTTTGGACCTGGATCTATAAATAAGCATAATGCCCATAGAAATTTCAGAGGCTGAGAGTTGTAATGGCTATTAAAACCCTAAGGAGAATGCATACTCCTCTATACAATAGGTAGCCTCTTTACCTTGGTGAACAATGCTAGACATTGTATAAAATAAAACTGAAATTTAGAGCTAATAGCTATTAATTAAGTTTTATTTATAATTTTGGTAAACACATTTTTAAAAAATCAGTAAGTCTTCTTACAGAAAAGAAAATGAAACATTTTTATTATTGTTGCTCTAAAATATATGTAAGAATTTTTTTTTCTCCTGTACCTGACAATTTAAATACATGAGTAGTGCTACTTGTATTGTAATAATCAGATTTTCATTCAGATTTTCACTTGAAATTTTTGCTTTCTATTTTTTTCTAAATCTTTTCTGGGAATAATAGAAATTTATTTGTGATGATCTTGACACTTCAGGTATGAAAAAGACATTAATAAGGCAGATATTATGTCATTGTCCCACTATGAGTATAAAAAGATAATGAGTGAATCAGCTAAAATAAAAAGAAGGGAAAGATAAAAGAAAATCTATAGGTGGCAATTTATTCACCAATGTCAATTGATGACTCATTCCCACTAGCTAATTCTGCAGCCTGCCAAGGAACTTTGCTAGAGAAAGGACTCCTTCTAGGTTTGGTTACTGCATTGCATTTTTGCTTGCTGGTGTTAGATTCCTGCAGCTGTTGCTTTTTCATGCAGAGGGGCTGCCTCTATAAAAGCTCAGATGCTACTGCAGTAACGATAAGTATTGAATACTCAGAAAGTCTTTGGTGGTTAGTAAGGAAAGTGAAATAGATGTCTCAGAGATATGTTGACCTGAGTTCTTGTACCAGATCTTTTGCAAATTAGATGTGTAAGTCATTTGCCCCCTCTAAATATCACCCTCCTCACCTGTAAACTAAAAGATTTGGATCAACTACATCATCCCTACTATTCCTCTTACGTTATGACACTAGGATTATCTGATTATCTTCTCTGTTCCTCTGGGTCAAATACTTTCAATCTTCATTCCTTTTTGACTACTTCCTTCCCTTCTCATTTTTATATTTTCCCTTAAGTTGTAAGGGAACAATATATAAATAGAAATCTGAATAAAGAATTCCCTAATTGCAAAAGATTAAGACAAAGGAAGAAAGAAGAGCAGTGCAATGGAAGTCCTGTGAAGGAAGGTATTTTGAGAAATACAGGGATTTATAGAGGTCAAATATGTATGAAAGTTTTTGCTAGTTCTACATAAGGCCATCCTGAATGGAGCATGTGAAACTTTCTGGAAACAAGAGAAATTTCACTTTCTCCTCTCACAGTTTATTTGTTTAACATATAAATCAAAATCAGTATCAAGTGGCTACACTACTGCTAGATTGGTACTTTACTCTTTTTTTAAAAGATTTGGTAGTGGTGAGAGCAAGAAAGAAGAATAAAAGAATAAACAGTGATACAGCAGTTTTTGTCTTTTATATTTCTATTTCCAATTGCTTGAGCACAAACCATGCTCTTGACCTAATGCCAAATTCACTGCTTACATTTAAAAATTTATCATCACACTGATTTCATATATGCTAAAAAGCAAATCCAGATTAATTTCAATCTTATCAATAAATTGATCAGTCTCTGAAGAAAGAACAAAACAAAAACCCACTGGAATTGACAGGCATCACTAAGGTTAAGTCATATAAACCATTCAAATTCATCCTTCCTCAATTCTAAATACCAGCATTTATATTCATTAAAATGGGGGAGTCCTCTTAAGATACTTAAGGAAGTCTTTTTTTTCCCCTTTGGCTTGGGTACTCTGCTTAATAGCTGGTGGATATGTAACTTAAAATCTTTTCAGGCATACCCACACTAATAAAAATATTATGCTAGCCTCAGTCCTTTAAAAAAGGGAGCCAATGCCTAGTAAAACATCTGCATAGTTAACACAATATGCAATCTCATCTATTTTTGCCTATCCAGCAAATATTCTCTCCTTATTCCTTGTTACCCATTCCCTATTTTATTCAGCTCTTGGGTGGCCAAATGCCTCAGGGATGGCCTTCTCCACTCTCAAGGCACTGTGATTAGTCTGAGCCAATCAAGGTAATCTTATTTCTCTTCTCAGAGAAAAGTAAAAGTAGATGTTCTGGGATAAGTTTACTTGCTTACAGAAAAGGATTTGAGAAACTTAAATATGTGAGAATGCCATGCCTGGATCACAAAATGCCACAACCATTTTGCAAACACAGGTAACCAAATTACCAAGGATGGCAGAAGAGAAAGAATGAACTTGGATTCTTGCTCTCATTATAGAGTCTCTTAATGAACCAATTCTCAGCAGCTCGTGGCTTCCTGTTTCTTAAGTGAGATAGTATAATGTCCTTACTGTTTTAGCTACTTATAATTACAGTTACAAGCATCTTGATAAACATATTTAAGTAAAAGAAAATAAGGTTTCAAAGAAATGATCTGGATCTATTATAGCCTCCTCCCTCAAAATTTTACATTTCTACTTGAAAGTTTGAGAATTTTGTTTTCTTTCCTACTATGGCATGTAAAGGACACTAAAAGTTTCTAATTTACTTATTTATACTGATAGTTCCAAATAGAAATATCTGCATTGTGTTTGATGCTGAAGCACCTGTTAACTTTTAACACAATTTTAATTATTTGCTTGTCTATACCATTCCACATATTTAGCATTATTGAATTTTATATGCAATTTACTAAAATGACCAGCTATTTTGGAGTTCTCTTTAATTTATCATAGAGACACAGTTCTAAAGTACTTTGTATCATTTTATATTTAATTTTCAGAAACTAAAAACAGTACTATATTATGTCACTAGACAAGAACATCATGAGTCATGGACAGAAAGTGCCAGGTTCCTCAAATTATAGCTCAAGCCATCAACTTAATATTTTTCATGGGGCTTGGGTGTGGGTTTTGCTCTCAACCAAGGGCCTCATATTCTATATTCCCCAGTAGGTGGGATTCTCAGAAATGAGACCCACATTGTCTCAGAAATGAGACCCACTGAATTAAAGACATCCTGGCTCAGAACTCTGGAATTTTCCCTTTGATTCTCTTTTCTCCACCTCTTCATTGGACAAGTCTCAAACCTATTCAGTCCGCAAGTTCTTTTTCACAGAGATTATTTGCTGAACAATGCTGGATGCTGGATTTTTAGTCATGAACAAGATACACAAAATCCTCGTCTCCTAAAATTAGCAGACTAGAGCTGTCATCCTGTCTCTAGTGTCACACCCTCTAGATCATCCTGGTCTAGATACTTTTGTGCCCTCCATGCAGTCTCTTGTTTACATATACCAATATATCACAGAAACTTGGAGAAGGTTTTTGATAGATAATATAGGGTAGAGTTTGGAATTTTTTAAAAGATAATTTTACCAGTCTATCTCTTGATCTCAGCTTCAAGACTCAAATTTCACCCAATTCTACATGTCCAAAATGTTTCTTCCAATACCATCTTATACAAGCCTTGACACTAGTCAGACTGGGCTATTTGTTATTCTCAGAATTGGCCAAAAGCATTTGTAAAAACATGAATTGTAATTCAAACTTCCTTTACCCATAGAAATAAATCACACTGGCAGTTAGATATTGTTGAAATATTGCTATAAGTAGACATTTCAAGTATATTGTTGGTTAAATCTTTAAAACCTAAGCACCAAGCATTTAGAATATTGTAACTCAGAACTCATTTTGCCATAGAAACAAACCATTCTATTAGAAGTGAATATTTGGAGCACAAGTAATTTGTAAGTTAAGTATTAAATGATTGTTCAGGCAAAATGTCACCATTCTGGTTTTTGAAAAGAAGATTAAATATCACTATTTCTACTTTGACTATATTTTTGCAAAAGTACATGTTACCACTAAGCCTCGGCAAATGCTCAATAATGTTCTGGAACAGTCTACCATGAGCTTGTTTTATTATACTTTGCCTTCTCCAGTCAAAATTTAAAATCCCCTAAATTTTAGTTAACTAAAATATTCTATTAATTGCAAGACCAACAATAAACTGATTTATTCAGAAGGAAGACTGCTGTTGTCAATGAATGTTACAACCATTTCCCACCCAGCTATTTTGGTAAAATTTCTCCATACTGGTTCCTTTCCTATGCTCTATTTCTTTGCAATAGTTTTCATTTCTGAACAGAGGATAATTTAGGGTATTTTAAGAAAGAAGAAGTACTCATCCCTAGGTAACCGAAAAACAGTGCTACAAGTGTTCCCTTAAAAAAAAAATGGACCTAGAATCTCTTTCTGACCTTACTAAAGTTCAAGTCATGGAAAACTCCATGGATATGAAACACAACTCTGTTTCAATGTTTAAATATAAAAGTTGTTAAATGCACTGTGGGACTCTTCCTAGTCATATCTATTCACTAATCCCCCAGAAAGACATATAAAATCCCCAACCTTGTTTTGCTTGATAAAGGCAGTAGATTCATACATACTGAATAGTTCCATCTGGAAACTACCTTTGCCTCCTCAAGTCCCAAACCTTCTGCTAGCATCCTACAGAAGAGTTTCTAGCTCTTATGCCCTTGGAGTTTGTCCTTATATTCCTACCCCTCCCCCACTGAAGACTCAAATAAGCACCGGGAAGCTCTTATGTAAATAGCAACTCATCAGATTCCAACTTGAAACAGAATTCTTATGATTCCAAATCCATTCTCCTGCCCACCTCCTAACATATGTCTTTAAATTCACTTATCTGAGAGTGCCATGAGTAAGCATGCTGTTTCACAGATGAACTTGTGTAAAAAGATTAAGAAATCTTCACATTTTGTCTCAGAGAAGTTAAAAGTCACAGAGAAGATTTGCCTTAATTTTTCAAATAAATTCATTATTTTGTCTTTTTGTCCATTTGTTTTTTTCTTTTTCTGCCATCCGTATAGCATATGGAAGTTCCTGGGCCAGGGGTTGAACAGGAGCTGCAGCTGTAGCCTACACCACAGCCATGGCAACACTGGATCTGAGCCACATCTGCAACCCACACTACACTACAACCTCTACCCACTGAGCCAGGCCAGGGATCAAACCCACATCCTCAAAGAGACATCAGGTCCTTAACCCACTGAACCACAATGGAAACTCCACTTTTTTTGCCTTTTTACCAATTTATATCAATAACGTTTATTTTATATCATTCATTTTTTACCCTTTTCAAATTCACAATTTCCTTAATGTATAGCTTAAAATAAGGACATGTTAGTAAGTTCTGTCATATTAAGGAAGAGCCTGATCATAAATTTCCAGTTTCTTCCTGAAACAATAATTTTCACTAAATTCAGAGATGGATTTTTAGCTGTTTTTGGAAGAAAAAAAATCAGTACATTCACTGATTGCTTTATATAATAAAATGCCCCAGTTAATTAGATAGAAAATAATGAGTGACATGAATCTCTGTGTTTTAGGAAACAGATATGTGAAAAATGTGAAATGACTGATTAGAAGCAAGTGAAAGTTTGGAGGAATGGTTTGAAAAAAGCAAAAGGAATATCTATTTTTCTAACCAATCTGCTGAGTAACAGTTTATTTAATCTTTTAAAAATTTTATTCATGGTAAGAACACTTAACACAAGACCTACACTTTTACTAGATTTTTAAGTATACAACATAGTATAATTATCCAAGATTCTTAATTGAAGAAACCTACTACAGTGAGTAAGTGGAACTGTGAACATATCATCCACTTATGCCACAAGTTTGCAGTGAGTGTGTGACTCTATGCAGAGACTTTTGAACAGATCTACTAATTATGGTGGGTAGACATATAAAAGGTGGAAATTCTTTTTTATTTTTTGTCTTTTGTCCTTTTAGGGCCGCACCTGTGGCATATGGAGGTTCCTAGACTAGTGGTCTAAATGAAGCTGTAGCCGCAGGCGTACACCACAGCCACATCAGATCTGAGCTGCGTCTGTGACCTACACCACAGCTCACGGCAATGCCAGATCCTTAACCCACTGATAGAGGCCAAGGATCGAACCCACAACCTCATGGTTCCTAGTTGGATTCATTTCCGCTGTGCCATGATGGGAACTCCAAAATTCTTAAACTATATTTTAACTCTCATCTTTCACTGCAGTCAAGTGTTGGAATTTAGTTACAGGTCTGCCACTTAACTAGAAAAAAATGTATTGTTTCTTAGTGTGTTAAAAATTACTAATTGGTAAATTCTATAGTTACAGTGGAAGAATATTATTTAATCTGGCTATCAACACAGTTTAACTGTATGTTTATTATAATTTTTATATTTTTAAAGCTTTATCAAAATATAGATGATTCACAAGTTTCTGATAATTTCTGCTGTACAACAAAGTGATTCATGTTATACATGTACAAAGTTATACATGTACACATATCCATTCTCTTTCAGATTCTTTTCCCACATAGATTATCACAGAATATCGAGTAGAGTTCTCTGTGCTATACAGCAGGTCCTCAATGGCCAATCATCCCATATACCTCAGTGTGCATATGCTAATCCCAAACCCCCAGTCCATCCCTTCCTCCCCCCAACCTGTTCCCTTTGGCAAATGTAAGTTTTTCAAAGTCTCTAAGTCTGTTCTGTTCTGCAAATAAGTTCATTTGTACCCTCTTTTTAGATTCCACATATAAATCATATCATATGATGTTTGTCTTGCACTGTCTGACTAACTTCGCTTATTATGATAATCTCTAGGCCCATCCATGTTGCTACAAAAGGCATTATTTCATTCTTTTTATGGCTGAGTAATAGTCCATTGTATATATGTACCACATCCTATTTATCCATTCCTCAGTCAATGTAACTTTATTTCATCAATTAAACACAAAATAAGAATGCAGTAAGTTCTTATTATGTACAAACATGTACTGAATACTGAGGGTCAGTAAAAGAAAACACACAGAGATGGCAAGACATAGTTTTTGCCCCCATGGACTCTAGTCTATTGGAAGGGATGTTCAACTCACTGTTACAGAAGGTAGAATGAAAGAAATGCTATTCAAGAATAGCAAATATGATATGGAATTAACTTATTTTTTATGGTAGAGTTATTTCTGTACATCTTATTAACCCCACAAAGAACTACATTTTATAGCCTTTGAGGACAGGAGATGAGTATTATACTTATTTTGAACTTCCAACAGTGCCTTTCTCATAGCCAGTTGTTAATAAATATCCATTGAATTATAAACTCCACTGTAACTGTGTGCTCTTAAAAGATGTTCATAGAAGACTCTTTTGTTCCTTTATGGTGGTGCTACTGTCCGTGGTGTTTCTTAAATCTTCTGAGTTTGTTTGAGTGTACAGAAAGATATACAAGTAAATACATTAACTTTTCAAATTTTGTTTAAAAAATTAGAAAGGAAATTAACAGTAAATTATCAAGTTGGCTGCTACCACCCAATTTTGAGCCAATTACTATCTCTATCTTGATCTCAATTTTTCCACTTGGGTCCTTCCTTTTCTAGCAATATATAAGCTTTCCCTTGACTGCAAGTTTTTCTGAAGTTAATTCCTCATTTTCCTACTTTTGAGCAATTTTTCTCAAAACTGGGCAAATATTCACTATTTTCCTAAAATAGCAGCTAATATTCCTCACCTCCCAGTCTTTCACCAAACTCACTTCAATTGAAGTTTTCTTCCCATCATTCCACTGCATATACTCTTATCAAGATCAACAGTGACCTTCATTTTGCTAAATGCAATGGCTACCTCTCAATATCATTAAACGGTTGACCACTACCTCATTCTTGAAATTCAGTCTTCATTTGTTTTCCATGACATCCTATTCTTGGCTTTCTTCCTAGTTCTTCTTTGGCTCCTCCTCAGATTCCTTTCCTTGTTCTGCCTCCTCTAATTGAGTGCCCTGCACTCATTCCTGGAATATCTGCTTATTTATGCATATATGTTCATATTATGTGATTTTAACAAACCCAATTTCTCTAAATACAGCTACATACCAATGATTCTTCCTTTCATATCTTCATTCCTGAACACCATGCTTTTACATAAAACTCCATGCTTGACATCTCTAGTCTATGCCTAATAGGCCTCTAGAAGTTAATTTGTCCAAAACTAAAGCCTAATCCAGGGCAATTCTCTTAAGACTGCATTACCTTCCTCCTCACTGTTCACCTCCACAGTTTTGATGGCTAAATTACTATAATATTCTTTTACAAACTGAAAATTTTGAAAATGGAATTTACCACAAAATAGCTTCCTAATCATACTGCCAAGAGACTCAGTTTTTTCCTAGTAAGTAGCAGATCTGTCTTCAGCTGTGAAATTTCCATTTTTTCCCATAGTTTATAATTCTCTGCTGAGAGCTACTCTCTTCCCATTCATTTTAAGGGTATTCACCTTTTCCTCATGGAGTGGTCTTATAATAGCTACTTTGAGGGCTTTATTTTATAATTCCATCATCTGGGTCATTTTAGGATTAGGATCTGTTAATTTTCTTTTTTATTCAAAATTGGCCACATTTTCTTAGCTCTTTATATGGCAAGTAATTTGGGACTGTATCTTGGATTTTGAATATTATGTTGTAAGATTCTGGGTCCTGTTAAAATTCTCTGGAGAATATTGATTTTGATTTTGTTTCTGTTTTGGTTGGCAATCAGCTTCGTTATGTTTAGATTGTAAGTTGTTTCTCATTTTATGTAGGCAATGGTTCCAATGTCTGGTTTGTAGAGCCTTTCTTATACTATTCAGATCTATCCTGCACATGAACATCTCAGTGATTAGTCTGGAAATTAGGTATTATGTACTGCAGTTCCATCCTTAAAGCCTTTTTTATGTTTTTTTGGGGTCTGTTTCATGTATGCATAGGGGAACATTGGGAATGACCCTAGGACTTGCGTGACTCACAGAATTTGGAGAGTCCTACTTTAGTTCTATTTTCCTCAAGATATCTCCTCCCACTTCTTAGGATCACAGGTTCTCTTTTTGCAGGATCCTCTAACCAAGGAGAAGGTTTTCTCTCAGGACTATAGGTGTCCACATTGCTGCCTCCTTTGCCACTACAGCTATGCAGCTTCTTGTCTGAGATTTGCCTCAGGGCAAGGTCAAGGGATAAAAGAGAAGAAATAAAGAAAAACAACTCAGAGATTCTTCACACAATTTTGAACTTATAGCCCCCCCCCCTTTTCCTAGTTCTCTCCAGCTAGAAAGAGATAGTTTCTCTCAAAGTTCTTGCTTTCTGCATCCAAAGTGCAGTTCTGGGACTTGGTTTACCCTTGGGTTAAAGCTGGGCAAGAAAGACGGACAAATTTTTTTAAGCAGTTAAAAAACAAACAAACTTTCTGTCATTGTTTACTTTTCAGCATCTTCAGGCAGCTGCCTTTTGTATTCTTCCCAGTAGTTTTTATTGTAATTAACTGGAAAAGTAGACTGTAGTGACTTACTCCATCTTGGCCAGCACCAGGAGTGCCACTATCTTCTTCATTCTTCTGTTTCATTTATTTTCTGTCTTCTCCTATTAAAATGTAATGTCCATATATGCTCTCATAGTCACTGCTAAATTCACTGCACCAAGAAGAATACTTAGCAAATAATGAGTTCTTAATACAAATTTGTTGAATGCATTAATTAGCTAATTAATGCATATTTTTCTTTTCTTCCATTTTCTTCTAGAAAGATGATAACTATCAAAATATGAATTTTAGGACTTCTCAAATCTTGTCTTATTTAATGATGCTGATTCCCTTCTTATGACATTGGAAAGCAGTCTTTCCATGATATTCAATTTAGGAGGATGGAAGTTAGAGTTAGAGGGTCACTTGATAACTTTTTATGGAAGGGGTGTAAAAATGAAAGAAAACTGAGCTGCTGTCTTGTCTAAGCTCTAAATCAATCTCACTCTGCTTCTATTAGCATTATCAAATATTGCAAATCTTTATGAAAATAACTCAAGATCCCTAGAGAATTTCAAAAATTCTAACATTAAAAAAATCAATTCTCAGAAACCAGCATCATAGTAAAATAACCCTTAACAACTTAAACATTATGTAAGTTGCAATTTACCAGTTCTGAACTTCCTTTCTAGAGATAAAGTATTAAAATGGCCTGTAATTTAAAGCAAAGAACACTGTGCCTATCTTTGCCCTTGTTATGCACTGAGGCAATTGAATTGACTTTCCACAGGCACACACTGATCATTAGGCTAGCAGTAGAGCAAGAACAAAATGAACTGAATTTAATGAGTAGCTGGGCATTTGAGAAATGCAGCACTTCTAATAGCAAGTATCATAGGATAGTATTAACAAATCTTTTCCACTATCTGATGAATGAACATACTATCCAAGCAGTCTAAAAATGCTCGAGAGTCCAGAGGCTGAAAGGATCCAGAGCACATACCTGGAAACACAGTATAGGGTCCTTCAAGTTTTAGGGTTTATCTTTTCAGTATTCTCTTTCAGGGTTTATCTAATTTATATGAACTATTTCTGGAGTTCTAGTAGAGAATTTTAAGATATGGTTCTATAAAGTAGTGCTGCCCATAATATAAAGGGATCATATTAGTTATGGTCTAAATAAGGACATATTAAAGAAAGAAAGGAGGTGCTATTGCTAACTGTGGTAGGAAAACAAGAACAAACTAGGTTTGTCTGCATGGTATAGAAGGTATGGCATACCATCTAGAATATCCAATTCAGCTAAACTCAGTGAACTTAGGGGAGGTATATATATATTTAAAACTCATTAACAATAAAAATTCTATTGAATATATTAAAAACCAAAGGTTCTATTGAATACATCATAATCCTAATGATACTCAGAAAAGAGGAAGCAAAAATAAAATGTTATTGTAGGTAGGGATATAAAACTTTATTTTCAAGATATATGATTAAAGAAAAAAAAGACTGAGAATTATTCCTGACTTAACAATATGAACTTTCAGATTAACCAAATAGTTCTCATTTATGAATAAAAGTTCTTCTCAATAGATTTCTTGCTAATACTCGTGGCCATCCATATGTCTTCTTTGGAGAAATGAACCAGGAAGAAATTGAAAATATGAATAGACCAATCACAAGTACTAAGATTGAAAATGTGATTTAATAACTTCCAAAAAACAAAAGTCCAGGACCTGATGGCTACATGGGAAAATTCTATCAAGCACTCAGAAAAAGGTTTATTCTGAAACTCTTCCAAAAAATAGCAGAGGAAGGAACACTCCCAAGTTCATTCAATGAGGCTGCCATCACCCTGATACTAAAATAGATGATTTCTTATTTAAAACAAATATGGGGTAGGGGAACAAGTTTCAAAACATCACAGGGAAGCAAAAATATCTGGACTATGAGATATATTATAAGATAACTAAGCTTGACTCTTCAACAAGTCAGTAGGATCAAGAAAGGAAAAAAAAACAAGGAAGGGAAAAATGTTCTTGATTAAAATGTAAAAGACATTAAACTGCATTAAATACAATTTGTTAAATTCTGATTCAACAAAATAAATTCAAATAAATATTATCTTAGGCAATCAAAGCTAGGCAAAAGAAAAGCAGTGTTCTATAAAGTGTCATGAGGAGTTCCCGTAGTGGCTCAGGGGAAACTAATCTGACCAGCATCCATGAGGATGCGAGTTAGATCCCTGGCATTGTTCCATGAGCTAAGGATCCAGTGTTGCCATGAGCTGCAGTGTAGGTTGCAGACACGGCTTGATCCTGCATTGCTGAGGCTGTGGGGTAGGTTGGCAGCTACAGCTCAGATTTGACCCCTAGCCTGGGAACCTCCATATGCCGAGGGTGCAGCCCTAAGAAAAAAAAAAATACATGGTTTTGAAGAGGCATACTATTGCGGTGAAATTACAAGATGCCTAGGATTTTCTTTAAAATATTTCACTAAAATAAGGGTAGTATAGATAAAGTGGGGATATCAAAATTTGGTAATTCTAGAATATGGATTTTTTTGGTATATGGAGGCTAATTTTACTATTCTCTATATTTGCACATGTTTGAATTTTTTTAAATTAAAAATAATTCATGCAATTTAGGTTACATAAAGAAAGTTACTAGTTAATCATATTTTAAGAAAAATATAAACCTAAAATGATTGTCAACATAGAAAGTTATTTCTAGCCTTGGAAAAAGATTATACTGAAATAATCCAATTTTTCTCCAAGTTTCCTTATGAACAGGAAAAACATGTGCAGAAATGTTGGCCAAGAATAGAGATTTAGTCTTGAATAGAAAGAAGGTCTGTAAGGAATGTATCAATGTAAAGTAAAAAGTCTGATTGGACCTGCTTAATGTATTCATTCCTTAAAACCAGTAAGTCTCACTAAGAGGATGAGTACCTTTTATATTTTGGTTTCTATTCTTTTTTTTTAATATTGGCTTCTATTCTTAACTACAGTGATAATTGATATTGAGTCAGTTATTTTTCATATACATCAGGGAAGAAAGCATTTTAAAGGTAATAGATGTTCATTATTGAAAATTTGCAAATTACAAAGTACTTTAAGAAAAAATAGAATTGTCCCATAGGTTAATTGCTATGTGATATTAACTGTTCATTTGTCAGTGTATTGCCATCTAGTCTTTTCTTAAAAGTTTTTTGTATATATGCATAACACATACATATATTAAACTCACATAAGTTATCTTATTGTAGTTACAGTTTACTGTATAAATCCAAATTTCATATAATATGAATAAATTAAAAATGATCAAATACAAATATGTTAAAGTAATATTTAATGACACCCTATATTCTATTTTATGGATATTTTATATTTTATTTAAACATTGACCTAATCTTGGGCATTAAGATTATTTCCAATATTTCTTTGTTATCAGTTATACTGTACTGAACATGCTTTTACATGAACCTTTGTATACAAGTCTGATTATTTTCTTAAATTTCCCAAAATAGAATTTCTAGGTCATAAATATAAACACTTTTTAGGTTATTGATACATATTGGAAAGTTGCTTTCTAAGAAATTTTTAACATATCCTCCAATATAGGTGAGCATATCAAACTTAAAAAAGTTAAGTAATAGAGATTATATTTTAAAAGGCCTCAATTGAACTTATAGACATGAAAAATACAAAATCTGAGAAGACAAATTCTTAAAATGGGATTAACAGCAGATTAGACATTGCAGAATAAAATATTACTGAACTTGAATATAAGGTAATGGAAATAATATAAAATTTAAACAAAGTGAAAAATAGAAAAAAGTGACTAGAACATCAATGACTTATTACAATTTCAAATGATCTGATGTATGTCCTTGAAGTCATTGAAAGAGTAGAGAGAAATAAATGAAGGGAATATTTTAAATAAATAATATTTGAATAAATACAAATTTATCAAATTTAATGAAAATTATAAGCCCACAGATCCAATAAGTTCAAAAAACCCCAAGCAAAAGACTTATGAACAAAACTATATTACCATATCATAACTGAATATTTCCAAAATGTGATTAAAAAATCTTACAATCAGCCAATGGGAAAAACACACTTTTCATGTTTTTGTCTTGTACAAAAGACAGAGATAAATATGATATTACACATAAAATTATTAAATAACTCAAAGTATGTTATTTGACCACAATAAATTACATTAGAAAGCTATATCCAAATATTCAGAAAATCCCTAAATATTTATAAACCAAGGAAATACTTCCAAATAACACTTCCAAAGAACCCATGAGCCTAAGAAATAATCAAAGAGAGGGTTAGGATGAATTCTGAATAAAATGAAAATGAAAACATAGCATATAAAAAATTTTTGTAAAGCAGCTAGAGCAATGTTGAAAAGGAAATTATAATATTACATACTGGAGTTCTCATGATGGCACAGCAGAAATGAATCCGACTAGGAACCATGAGGTTTTGGGTTCGATCCCTGGCCTCGCTTAGTAAGCTAAGGATCCGGCATTACCACGAGCAGTGGTGTAGGTCACAGACGTGGCTTGGATCTGGCATTGCTGTGGTTGTGGTGTAGGTCAGCAGCTGTAGCTCCAATTAGACCCCTAGCCTGGGAACCTCCATATACTGCAGGTGTGGCCCTGAAAAGGACAAAAAAATATATATACATGTATGTATGTGTGTGTGTGTGTATATATATATATATATATATATATATATATATATTACATATTTATGTTGGTAAAGAAGAAAGTTCTCAAAACTAGAGAAAAAATCTTTAAAAAGAAAAGCTAAATCCAAAAAGAAAGCAAAAATAAGAGTAGCAAACAATGAAATAGAAAACACAAAACCAATAGGTAAAACCAAAACCAGGTTATTTGAGATCAATAAAATTAATTAAATTATTGCTAGGCTAATCAATTAACAAATAGAAAATCACAAATATTCTTTTCCTTTTTTATTTTTTGTCTTTTTGGGTTGTACCTGCAGCATATGGAAGTTCCCAGGATAAGGGCTGAATCAGAGCTATAGCTGTGGCCTACACCACAGCCATAGCAAGGCCAGATCTGAGCTGCGTCTGTGAACTATACCACAGCTCATAGCAACACTGGATCCTTAACCCACTGAGCAGGGCCAGGGATCAAAACCACAGCCTCATGGATACTAGTTGGGTTTGTTACTGCTGAGCCGCAATGGGAACTCCTGGAAAATCACGAATTTTCAGTAACAAGAATGAAAGAGGCCAAGTTCCCACTGTGGCTCAGCAGGTTAAGAAGTTGACGTTGTCTCTGTGAGGATGGGTGTTCTATCCCTTGTCTTCCTCAGTGGGTTAAGGATCTGGCTTTGACACAAACTGTAGTGTAGGTTACAGATGCAGCTTGGATCTGGCATCGCTGTGTGCTGTGGCTGTGGAGGAGGCCTGCAGCTGGGGCTCCAAGTCAACCCCTAGCCCTAGAACTTCCATATGCTGCAGGTACACTTGTAAAAATAAAAAAAATTTAAAAAAAAAGAATGAGAGAGGGAACATCACTCAGATACCAAAGATAAAGATAATAAGTGGGCGTTATAAATAATTTGTGTAAATACAGTTGACAGTATAGGTGAAATTGATTAATTCCTTAAAAGGCGCAAATGCCAAAGATCACTCAAGAAGAAACAAGTAACATACATTGCACTATATCTACGAAAGAAATTAAATTTGTGTTTTAAAACACACACATACACACACACATACACACACACACACCCCTAATAGCCCATTTGGTTTCACTGTGGAATTCTGGCACATATTTAAAGAAAAAAATACCAATCCTACAAAAAATTCTTCCAGAAAATTAAAGAGGAGCCCTCACTTCAAAACTCATTCTATGACCAGCATTAACAGACAAATTCATTACAAGAAAAAATACAGATCATTATTCCCCACAAAATAGCTGTAAATATTCTTAACAATATTTTAGCATAAGTAATCCAACAGTATATAAAATAAAAGACACATCGTGATCAATAGGAGTCTTTCCTGGGAATGCAAGACTCATTTTATATTCATAACTCAGTCAATATAATTCACCATATCAATATACTAAAGAAAAAAAAATCTGATTGTCTTCAAAAGTAGAGGAAAACATTTGACAAAATTCAACATCTATTCTTGGTAAAAACTCAGCAAATTAGAAATGAAAGAGAACTTCAACTTGCTGAAGATAATGTACAGTAAAACATCTTATATCATACTTAATAGTGAAAGACTGAATACTTTTCTCCTAAGATTGTAAAACAGGTAATATTTTTCTCTCAATTTCATAATGTAAGAAAAAGAAATTAAAGTCATATTGGATCAGAAAGAAAGAAATAAAACATGATGCATTCATAGACAACATGATTGTCTAGTAGAAAATCCCAAAGAATTAGTAAAAGCAACAAAATCTAGAACTAGTAAGATCATAGGATACAAGGTAATACAGAAAAGAATAAATCTTAATTTTATACAATCTAGTAATACTTAGAAGTCATTTTTTCTAGAAGTTTATTTTAAGTAAAGTTTATAAAATCCAAAAAAACCCTCAAATAGGCAATGATCTAACAAAATGTGTATAGAAACTATATGCAAAACATACAAAACACTGATAAATGAAGTCAAGATCTAAATAATGAGATATAGTCTCTTTATGACTTTGAAGACCATGTTAAATGTTCATTCTATTCAAATGTATCTATATATTCAATACAGTATTAGAATTCCAACAGAACTACTGTATAAATCAGCAAGATAATTCTGAAATATATGTGGGAATGCAAAGGAACTAGAATTGCCCAAATGATTTTGAAAAAGGAAAAAACTATAGGACTCACACTACCTAATTTAAAGACTCGCTATAAAGCAGTATAACATACAGTGTTACAGCAAAAGGCAAAAGTATAGATGTATATTTCAGATGAAAAAAACAGTACTGAAATAGACCAACATACATAGGATCAATTGATATTTTTATTCATTTTCAACTATACATGAGTTCATTCTTGTTGCAAAAATTCAAACGGATAAATAAAAAAGCCTTCTCAAAATCTAGTCCCAGTACCACAAACTTTAGAAGGTACTTCCTCTGTGAGTAAGCAGTATACCAGATTAGGCCAGACTCTACTATTGGCTGACACAAACTTGGTGTTTGATTTTGAGCCTTTTTGGGTTCAAAAAAAAAAAAAAAAAGAGGCACACACAGATCAGTATGATTCTTACTAAGAATATTTAAAGGAATACAAATGGACAAGAAAGAATCTTAATAAGTAAGTCTCACAGATAACAGTAATACTATCTGGAACTTAGCTCAGCAGTACAAATTCAGTCCTTTGTTGTCTTTAACAGGATCCATTGCTCCCAACTCTAGTGCTCTCCACTATCATGAGCCAATGTTTTGTTCTTGCTTTCAATTTTCCTAATGCTTTCTTAATTCCCGACTCTCTTCTTATATACTCTGCTCCTGCCTTCTGTACCTCTTCACTCTACCCTTCCTAGTTTCCCTATAGTGCCTGTCTTTTCTTTTAGGGCTTTCATTTCAGCTCCTTTAAAGAAAGTTTCTGATTAGCCATTATGTAGTATGAAGCCTTTTTTCTGGAACAGAAGGTAGCAAATTCCTCATGCCAGATGATCTTAAAGCCTGCTTGCTAGCCCACATAATAGTTTCTATTATGGTCAACTAGCTTTTTGACCAAGGTGTAAAAGCAATTAAATAGATTGGATATTCTTTCCAATGACTTTATTGGAACAACTGGATAACCAAACTCACAAATGCACACAAAAGCAAAACAAACAATAAAAAAATGATCCAGCAATCTCACTTCTGGGGTATACCTCCGAAGGAAATGAAACCACTATGTTGAAGAGGTTTCTGCAACCCCTGAGTTTACTGAATCATTATTCATAATAGTCAAAATATGGAAACAACCTAAATGTCAATGGATGAATGAATAAAGAAAAAGTAGCATATAAACAATGAAATATTATTCAGCTATAAAACAGAAGGAAATCCTACCATTTGTGACAACATGCTAAACTTGGAGGACATTATGCTAAGTAAAATAAGCCAGAAAAAGAAAGACAAATACTGCGTGGTATAACTTATATGTGGGAAAGAAGTCAAACTCATAGATAAAGGGGGGGGCAATCCATTCTTCACCCCATATATTAAAAAAAAAAACCTCAAAATTAGATCATGAGCTTAAATGTAAAAAGTGAAACAATAAAACCTCTAGAAAAAACATATAACATTTTTGTGAACTTATATATGGCAAAGATTTCTTAAACATTGCCCAAAAGCATAAAATAAATCCATATAAATTGAATTTTATCAAAATTAAGAACTTTTGCCCTTCAAAAGACAGAGGATGAAATGACAAGCCACATATTTGGAAAATATATTTGCAACTCACATATCAAATAGAGGATTTGTAGCTAAAAATGCATTTAAAAACTCCCAAGTTAGAGGATTAAGATGGTGGAATAGAAGGACTGGAGCTCAACTTCTCTCCTAAAAACAACAAAATTCACAACTAAAGACTGAGCAATTTCCACCCAAATGGACCAGAAACCTTAAAAAAGATACTCTACTCCAGAAGAAAAAGAGGAGGCCACATCAAGAGGTAGTAGGGGCGATTTCAAGATATAAACAACCCATACATCCCGAGTGGGAAGCTCCACAGGCTGAAAACCAACTGGTTCAGAGAGACTCACCTATAGGAGTGAGAGTTCTGAGCCACACATCAAACCCTCACGTGTGGGGATCTGGCACTGGGAGAAAGAGCCCCTGGAACATCTGTCATTGAAGGCCAGTGGGGCTTGTGTGCAGGAGCGCCACAGGACTGGGGGAAACTGAGACCCCATTCTTAAAAGGCACACACAGACTTCCACGTGCACTGGGTCCCAGGGTAGAGTGAGGTCTCCAAGGGAATCTGGGTCAGACCTGACTGCAGTTCTTGGAGGACATCCTGGGAAGACAGGGGTGAATGTGGCTTGTTGTGAAGGAAGGACATTGAAGGCAAAGCTCTTGGGAATATTCAGCAACAGGGCCTTTCTCTGGAGGTGGCCATTTTGGGAAAATCCAGCCCCACCCATCGGTCAGCACTGAGAAGCCCCAGGGCAAACAACAATCCAGGTGGGGTCACAGCCCCACCCCTCAGTAAACAGGCTACCTAAAGACCCCTCAGGCACACAGCTGCCTCTAATCCCATCCAGAGACTAAGCCCCACCCACCAGAGGGATTAGAATCAGCTCCACCTACCAGTGGGCAAGCATCAGTCCCTCCCATCAGGAAGCCTACACCAAGCCCCCATACTGACTTCAGCCACAAGGGGTACAGACACCAGAAGTAAGAGAGGCTACAGCTCTATTATCTATAAAAAGGTCACCACACCAAAAACCTATAAACATGAAAAGACAGAGAACTATAACTCAGATGAGGGAGAAAGGATAAACCCCAGAAAATCAGCAAAGTGATGAGGAGATTCTCAGCCTCCAGGAAAAAGACTTTAGACTGTTGATGCTGAAGATGATGCAAGACATTGGAAATAAACTGGAGGCAAAGAAGCATAACTTACAGGAAACACTGAGCAAAGAGATACAAGATATAAAACTTAAACAAGAAGAGATGCAAGATACAATAACTGAAATAAAAAACTCACTAGAGGCAGCTAACAACAGAATACAGGAGGCAGAAGAACAAATAAGTGAGGTGGAGGACAGATGAGTAGAAATTATGGATGTGGGACAGAAAAGAGAAAAAAGATTGAAAACAAATGAAGAGAGTCTCAGAGAACTCTGGGACAACATTAAATGCTCCAACATCCGTATTATAGGGGTGCCAGAGGAGAAGAGAGAGAGAAGGGGACAGAAAAAAATACACCAAGAGATAATAGCCGAAAAGGTCCCTAACATGGGGAAGGAATCACTCACTCAAATCCAGGAAGTACAATGAGTACCATATAAAATAAACCCAAGGAGGAATACACCGAGACACATATTAATCAAACTAACCAAAATTAAAGACAAAGAGAAAATCTTGAAAGCAGCTAGGGAAAAGAAGCAAGTAACATACAAGGGAACCCCAATAAGGTTATCAGCAGATTTTTCAACAGAATCTCTGCAGGCCAGAAGGGAGTGGCATGACATACTTAACGTGATGAAAGGAAAAAACCTCCAACCAAGATTACTCTACCCAGCAAGGCTCTCATTCAGATTTGAAGGAGAAATCCAAAGCTTCACAGACAAGCAAGAGCTGAGAGAATTCAGAAACACTAAACCAGCCTTACAACAAATACTAAAGGAACTTCTCTAGGCAGAAAAGAAAAGATAGCAACAGCAAACAAAAATTCCACAAATGACAAGGCTTACCAGTAAAGGTATATATACAGTAAAGATACAAAAACATCCATGCACAATTATACCACAAAATCAGAAATCATGAGAAGAGGTAGGTACAAATTCAGGACACTGGAGATGAACTTGCAATTAAGGGAACAATAACTTAAAACAATCTCATACACATATAGACTCTTATATCAAAACTTCAGAATAACTGCAAACCAAAAATCTACAATTGATACACAAACAAGGAATCTCTGGAGAAGAAATATATCTCATAGTAAATAAGTGCATAACCCACCATAAAGGGGGTCATTTGACATCATTCTTGAAATGCTGAAGTCTTCTTACATCTGATTCTGATTTCCTCTCCATCAAAGAATTTATGATAATTATAATTAAATAATGCAACTGTATAATTAAATAATACAGTTCTACAATTGTATTATTAATAACCATTTCTCTCCATGGTACAATGTAAGGTCTATAATGTCTTGTTTATCACATCACCTAGAGTGTTGTAATGCCTTTATTGAAGAATCAATAAGATGTAACAAATTGTAAGGACATATTTATATAGTTACACTGTTTTTTTTTAACCAATTTATGCATTTTATATTTTACTTATTTTCAGAGGGTGTATTATTTTTGTTATTCTTACAAGTTAAGTTATTCTTTTTATTATGCTATATAAAATATTTAATGGTATATAAGGCTTTCTCCTTTATAAATTTTAGTTGCATAATATACACAATTTTAATATAATGCTAATTGTTAGAAAAATTGAAATGTAATAGATAATACTAAATAGTAAGGATGAGAGCCATACAAAATGGGATAAAGTATAGAATAAATTTCCTATTTGTCTCAGCATATTTTCCATTCCACTTCTCCAGATGGAGTCACTTAATTTGTTTCTTAAGATCCATGATATAATAATCTGTGTGAATGTAATTGTGTTTAAATGTACGTATTTTATTCTGTAAAAAAAAATAAAAATTTCAAAAAATAAAAATAAAAAAATAAAAACTCCCAAGTTAAAACAAAAAGCAGCTCAATTTAAAAAATGGCCTGAACATTAGCACAGACATGTCAGTAAAGAAAATGTACAAATTCCAAATGATACACGAAAAGTTCAAAATTAATAGTCATTACAGAAATGACAATAAAACTTCAAGATACCTCTAAACATAGTTAGATGGCTTAAAAATACAAAGTGTTGGCAAGGATGCAGAACAACTCTAACTATACTACACTTCTGTAGAATGCATTAATAATGCAGCCAGTGTGAAAAATTATTTGAATGTTCCTTGTATAGTTAAACATTCATTAACCATTTCATTCAGAAGTCCCACCCCTAGGTATTTACTCAAGTGGAATAACAACTTACATTCACACATCTGTATGTAAATGTTTATAGTGGCATTATTCATAATTGCCCCAAATTGGAAACCACCCAAATATCCTTCAATTGGGGAATGTATATCTATATAATGGTGTTGTGTATTGGCTTGATATGATTTCAAATCCACTTGCTTATGACTTAAATGAACTTGTTTTAATCTACTTGTTTATGACAAAGAAACAAAAACAAAAAAATTTTTAGAAGCTGTTTTGATATAAGTTGTGTCAGAATATCATTATCTCATATGTTGTCATTGATAACCATTTAGTAGCTCAAATGCTAAAAGGCCCTGCTGGGGGCTTATGGTAAGAACATGTGGAGAAGTAACTATGGCAACGGAATATTTAGAAATACCGGTTTGTAAGAAATAGCCAAGTTTTGGTCTGGGTAAAAGCTACCCTTTGCTGATCTAGCTCTCCAAAGATCTTGAGCCTGCTGTGGCCAGGCTACTCTTGGTTGGCAGTGGTGTTAAACCACGTAGCAGTCTCAGGAAGACAAGGGACACCTGTTACTGCCTTTGTAAGGCACTCCTTATAGGCAGTAGGGCAAGACATGCAATGGTCCCCAGAGTGGTAACCCTCAGAGCAGCCTAGCCTGCCATCAACAATGACACTGTCCTTCTCCAGCAGCAAGGGACTTTCATTTTATACTGGAAGCTGAAAGCCACTCCTAGTTTTTTAAGCCAGGTCTCCTGAAAAAAACAAACTCATATAAAGGGTACCCCTAAACTTAATTGTTCTTTTCTGTCATTTTCCCTTGTCTGGAATAATAGTGTAATTAATCTATCATTTATTTGAGGTATATTTCTTTATGGGTTTATTGAGACACGTTACCCTGTATGCTACTGGTGTGTGAAATTCCTGAAGTGAACCTGTGTTAAGCTAATACTGACAAAGACAATCTCAGTCTCTGAGCATAATTTACAACTTGCCCCAAATAAAACAAATAGAATCCTACTCAGTAACACAAAAGGAGCAAACTTCCAATACATGCAACAATGTGGACAACTCTCAAAGGCATTATGCTGAGTAAAAGAAGTCAGGTTCAAAAGGGCATGTACTATTTGATTCCTTTCATGTGATATTCTATAAAAAGGAAAACCTACAGAGATCTCAAGCAGATCAGTTATTGCTAGAGCTGGGGTGGAGAAATGAGTAGAAAAGGACATGGGGGAACTTAAAGGGGTGATAAAACTCTTCCATATATTGATTATATTTTCAGATTTGTGACTACACATTTGTCAAAATCTGAAGAACTGCATAGTACAAAAGATAAATTTTAAAGTTTTAAAGACCATGTGAACTAAAAATGATAGTGAAGGAATTCCCACTGTGGCTCAATGGTTTAAGGACCTGATGTTGTCTCTGTGAGGATGCGAGTTTTATCCCTGGCCTACCTCAGTGGGTCAAGGATCCAGTATTGCTCTAAGTTACAGAGTATGTCACACGTGGCTTGGATTTGGTGTTTCCATGGCTATGGTGTAGGCTGCAGCTGCAGCTCTGATTTGATCCCTGGCCAGGGAACTTCCATATGCCAAAGATGTAGCCCTAAAAAGAAAAAAAAAAATGGTAGTGAATTGGTGCTGCTTGTTTTGGCAATGTAGAGAAAATTAGTCTCTAAGTAAAAATTTTATGAGGCTGAAAATAAGCAAAGTGAAATTATTTACATAATCTTCCAAATGTGGAAAAATTTAGTTTTAGTTTTGGCAGTTTTCTAATCTGTTCTGTGCCACTTTCTGTATTGCTACACACATCTTTTCCTTTAGGAGGTAACAAGCCATTATCTGAAGTTTTGTCACATGTACTGTTATAGTGGTAGAAAGTGGTCACTGTTATAGGCTCAACATTTATTTAATTTTACATAATAATTGAACAATGAGCACTTTAAGACCTAGCATAAAATGTGATTTGCTCAATTATTCAAAATTTGATATCTCAATTTTCATTCACCAGCATCCCACTTTTTTTTTCTTTCTTTCTCTCTTTTTTTGTCTTTTTAGGGCCACACCCACAGCATATGGAGGTTCCCACGCTAGGGATCTAATTGGAGCTGTAGCTGCAGGCCTATGCCACAGCCATAGCAATGCCAGATCTAAGCCATGTCTGCAACCTACACCACAGCTCACAGCAACTATTTTTAACCCACTGAACAAGACCAGGGATCAAAGCTGCATCCTCATGGATGCTAGTCAGATTTGTTTCTGCTGAACCATGACAGGAACTCCTCTTTTTAAATTTTATGCATCCCAAGTTCTTGTTCAGAAGCAGAAAAAAGAGCTCTGAACTGTTATCAATTCATATCTGGTTCCTGGTGTCAAATTTGCTCTTTACCCAGTGGTAGGCCTTAGACCAGTTTATTCCTTAGTATTCTAATCTATAAGATAAAGATTTGTAAAATCATTCTTCAAAGACTTCTCAAAGCTCACTAAAACTTAAAAAATTTGTTTACATGAGGAGGTCAAGCAGGCAGAAACGCAGGTTCCCCATCCATGTTTCAAGTAATTTACATTGCACATTATTACTGTATGTAAGAAAAGGGCTACTGGTGAAACGTTTTTGAAAATCAGTCACCTAAATATTCCTTTCCACCTCTATAATTCCTATTTGCAAATATTTAATAATCAAATTAGTGTGCAGTTCCATACATATACATATTTTAGACAGAAAAGAGAAGAAAAGCAAAATGTTCCTGGTGACCTCACTTCAAATAAATGGTAAGAAATAGTTATACTTGAAATTTATAAACCATAATTTTGGACCATCTCTTCTTAGATGTACGAAGTAAGATTGTGGGTAGAAGGAAGCATGTTTGCAATTATCAGTGGCCTCTTCAACACAAATAGAGAACACTCGGCATCTCAATAGTATGCTCACATAGTCTAGGCAGGTAATCAGGAGAAACACACTGTTGACAGAAATGTAAATTAAGTGAGCCATTTTGCACTCATTTGCATTCCAGCAAAGGCAAACTTGCAAAGTGCATCTTGGTTCAGAATACTTATAAGAATTCCAGTGTTTAATACTTTCTGGATTGGAACAAAGAAGTTATTGGAAGGCCAGAATAGCCAGTCAATGGAAAGAGATCTAGCAAATATCTCTCCGTAAAATGAGGTAATTTCACCCACAGCCTGCGGTAAATATTCAGATGGAGTACATAGTCTTTAAAAATTTCTTACTTGCCACATCACCCTCTCAAAATAAAATCTAAGGGCCATAAAAGGAGAGTAGTAAAATGGTACAAAAGAAAAGCTATTAAATTGGGCTCAATTCTTGGCTGAGTTAATCAAATAACTATATGTCTTAGGCAAGTAATTTTCTGTCTGTGGGCCTCAGTTTCCTCATTTGCAAAATGAAGGGGTATAACTAATCTACAAATTCCTTTCCATATCTAATACATCTATAA
The DNA here is from genome assembly GCF_016906955.1 of Phacochoerus africanus. Taxonomy (NCBI): domain Eukaryota; kingdom Metazoa; phylum Chordata; class Mammalia; order Artiodactyla; family Suidae; genus Phacochoerus; species Phacochoerus africanus. The sequence goes on along the minus strand of NC_062560.1, from coordinate 104,103,246 downwards.
TCTGAGAAAGGAAAGGGACTTGAGTGTGTGCTACTAATTTTCTCCATCTAGATATCTCCAAAACAAATATATTTGTCAAAATGAAAGCCTGATTGTAAAATATTCTTCATGTGCTAAATGGCCAATAACCCTCAAGTGCTGCCTAAAGGAAAAAACCTCACTGTGGGCACAATCCCACAAATTGTACGCTCTCATTACAACTCACAGCCAATTACAAAGAAGTGTTCTATGAGTAGCCAACACTGATTCCCGCCATTTTCCCTCCCCATCTTTGCTCAATAATTCCAGAATGTGCAACAAGAGGAAGAAATGCATGCTTAGTACATCAGCAAGATCTGTACATAATATAAATATTCAGGGATTTTGTTCAAGATTCTATAAAGCCCCAGCTCACCTCAGCATGATTTTTAAGGTCAGAGAAACCTACAGCAATCTTTGTTTTTCATTTTCTTTTTTTAAATTACTCAATGAATTTCATTACATTTATAGTTGTACAACAATCATCACAACCAAATTTCATAGCATTTCCATCCCAAACCCCCAGCACATTCCCCCCACCTACCAACATGTCTCATTTGGAAACCACAGTTTTTTCAAAGTGTGTGAGTCTGTTCTGAAAAGAAGTTCATCATGTCCTTTTTTAGATTCCACAAGTAAGTGATAGCATATGATGTTGGTGCCTCACTCTCTGACTAACTACACTTAGCATGATAATTTCTAGGTCCATCCATGTTGCTAAAAAATGCTGTTATTTTGTTCCTTTTAATGGCTGAGTAATATTCCCTTGTGTATATATATCACCTCTTCTTGATCCACTCCTCTGTCAATGGACATTTTGGTTGTTGCCATGTCTTGGCTATTGTATAGAATGCTGCAATGAACATTGGAGTACACATATCTTTTCGAGTCATGGTTTTCTCTGGATAGATGCCCAGGAGTGGGATTGCTGGATCAAATGGTAGTTCTATTTTTAGTTTTCTGAGGATCTCCATGCTGTTTACCACAGTGGATGCACCAATTTACATTCCCACCAACAGTGTAATGGGGTTCCCTTTTCTTTTACCGTCTCCAGTATTTATTGTTTGTAGACTTTTAATGATGACCTTTCTGGCCAGTGTAACGTGGCACCTCATAGTGGTTTTGATTTGCATTTATCTAATAATGAGTGATGTTGAACATCCTTTTGTGTGTTTTTTGGCCATCTGTATGTCTTCTTTGGAGAATTGTATGTTTAGATCTTATGCCCATTTTTTGATGGAGTTGTTTGTTTTTTTGGTATTGAGTAGTAGGAGGTGTTTATAAATTTTGGGGATTAATCCCTTGTCAGTTGCTTCATTTGCAAATAAGTTTTTCCCACTCTGTGGGTTGTCTTTTTTGTTTTGTTTAGGGTTTCTTTTGATGTGCAGAAACTTTTAGGTTTACTTCAGTCCCATTTGTTTATTTTTGCTTTTATTGTCATTACTCTAGGAGGTGGATCTGAGAAGATACTGCTGTCGTTTATGTTGCAGAGTATTTGGCCTAAGTTTTCCTTCCTCTGAGAGTAATATAGTATCCGGTCTTATATTTAGGTCTTTAATCCATTTCAAGTTAATTTTTGTGTATGGTGTTAGGAAGTATTCTAAGTTCATTTTTTCCACATAGCTGTCAAGTTTTCTCAGCACCACTTATTGAAGGGGCTGTCTTTTCTCCATTGTATACTCTTGCCTCCTTTGTCATACATTAGTTGACTGTAGGTGCATGGGTTTAATTCTGGGCTTTCTATCCTGTTCTACCAAATATATTTCTGTCTTTGTGCCTGTGCCATATGGTTTTGAGGCCTGTAGCTTTGTAGTATAGTCTGAAGTCAGGGAGCCTGATTCCTCCAGCTCCATTTTTCTTTCTCCAGATGTCTTTGGCTATTCTAGGTCTTCTGTGTTTCCAAACAAACTTTAAAATATTTTCTTCAAGTTCTGTGAAAAATGTCCTTGGTAATTTGATAAGGATTGCATTGAATCTGTAGATTACCTTGAGTAGTGTCATCATTTTGATAATATTGACTCTTCCAATATAAGACCATGGTATGTCTTTCCATATGTTTGTGTCATCTTTGATTTCTTTCATGAGCATCTTATAGTTTTCAGAGTACAGGTCTTTTGCCTCATTATAGTAGGTTTATTTCTAAGTATTTTATTCTTTTTGATGCAATGGTAAATGGGATCATTTCCCTAATTTCTCTTTCTGATCTATTGTTGTTAGTATATAGAAATGCAGTCAATTTCTGTGTATTAATTTTGTAACGTGCGACGTTGCCAAATTCATGGATGAGCTCTAACAGTTTTCTGGTAGAGTCTTTAGGATTCTCTAGGTATACTATCATGTCATATGTAAATAGTGATAGTTTTATTTCTTCCTTTCCAATTTGGATTCCTTTTTTTTCTTTTTCTTCTCTGATTGCTGTGGCTAGAATTTCCAAAGATATGTTGAATAGTAGTGGTGAGAGTGAACATCCTTGTCTTGTTCCTGATCTCAATAGGAATTCTTTCAGTTTTTCACCATTGAGAATGATGTTCGCTCTGGGTTTGTCATATATGGCCTTTATTATGTTGAGGTAGGTTCCCTCTCTGCCCACTTTCTGAAGGGTTTTTTTTATCAGAAATGGGTGTTGGATTTTGTCAAAGACTTTTTCCCTGTCTATTGAGAGGATCATATGGTTTTTATTCTTCAGTTTGTTAATGTGATGTATCACACTGCATGATGTTTGGATATTGAAGAACCCTTGCATTCCTGGGATAAATCCCACTTGATCATGGTGTACAATCCTTTTGATGTATTTTTGGATTCAGTTTGCTAGTATTTTATTGAAGATTTTATTTATGTTCAATGAAACTGGCCTATAATTTCTTTTTTTGATGTATCTTTGGTTTTGATATCAGGGTGATGTTGGCCTCACAGAATGAGTTTTGGGAGTGTTCCTTCCTTTGCAATTTTCTAGAATATTTTCAGAAATATAGGTGTTAGCTCTTCTCTAAATGTTTGATAGAATTCACCTGTGAAGCCATCTGGTCCTGGACTTTTGCTTGTTGGAAGTTTTTTAATCTCAGTTTCGATTTCAGTTCTTGTGATTGGTCCATTTGTCTTTTCCATTTTGTCTTGGTTTAGTCTTGGAAGATTGTACTTTTCTAAGGATTTGTCCATTTCTTCTAGGTTTTCTGTTTTATTGGTGTATAGTTGCATATAGTAGTCTCTTACGGTCCTTTGTATTTCTGTTTGATGTCCGTTACTTCTCCTTTTTCATTTCTAATTTTATTGATTTGAGTCCTCTCTCTTTTTTTCTTGAGAAGTCTGGCTAAGGGTTTATCAATTTTGGTGATCTTTTCAAAGAACCAGCTTTTCGTTTCATTGATCTTTTCTATGGTTTTCTTTGTTTCTCTTTCATTGATTTCTGCTCTGATCTTTACGATTTCTTTCCCTCTGCTAACTTTAGGTCTTGTCTGTTCTCTCTCAAGCTGCTTTAGATGTAAAGTTAGCTTGTTTATTTGAGTTTTTTCTTTTTTCCTGAGGTAGGCTTGTATTGCTATAAACTTTCCTCTTAGAATGGCTTTTGCTGCATCCCATAGGTTTTGGAGAGTTGTATCTTTGTTGTCATTTGCTTCTATGTATTTTTTTAATTTCCTCTTTGATTTCTTCAGTGAACCATTGGTTGTTCAGTAGCATGTTGTTGAATCTCCACATGCTTTTTTTTGCAGTTTTTTTGTTGTTGATTTCCAGTTATATAGCTTTCTGGTTGGAAAAGATGCTTGATATGATTTCAATTTTCTTAAAGTTACCAAGGCTTGATTTGTAGCCCAGAATGTGATCAACCCAAGAGAATGCTCCATGTGCATTTGAGAAGAATGTGTATTCTGCTGCTTTTGAATGTGCTATAAATATCAATTAAGTCTATCTGGTCTAATGCTTCATTTAGGGCCCGTGTTTCCTTATTGATTTTCTGTCTGGATGATCTGTCCACTGCTATAAGTGGGGTGTTAAAGTCCCCTGCTATTATTGTGTTATTGTCAATTTCTCCTTTTAAGGTTGTCACCAGTTGCCTTATATACTGAGGTGATCCTCTGTTTTGGGTGCGTATATTTTTATAATTGTTATATCTTCTTGGATTGATTCTTTGATCATTATGTAATGTCCTTTTTGTCTCTTATAATATTCTTTATTTTAAGGTATATTCTGTCTGATATGAGTATTGCTACTCCAGCTTGCTTTTTATTCCCATCTCCATGGAATATTTTCCTCTATCCTCTTACTGTCAATTTGTATGTGTCCCTAGAAGTGAAGTGGGTGTCTTGAAGACAGTATATATATATAGGTCTTATTTTTGTATCCATTCAGCCAGTCTACGTCTTTTAGTTGGGGCATCTAGCCCATTAACATTTAAGATAATTATGGATATGTATGTTCTCATTGCCATTTTATTAACTGTTTTAGATTTGGTTTTGTTGCTCTTTTTTCTTGCCTTCTTCTCTTGTTCTCTCCTCTTTAGTTTGATGACTACTTTTAGTGTTCTATTTGAGTTGATTTGTCTTATTTGTGTGTATATCAATTGTAGATTTTTGGTTTGCAGTTACCCTGAAGTTTTGATATAGGAGTATATATATATATATATATATTATATATATATATATATATATATATGTATGTATGAGATTGTTTTAAGTTGGTCTCTTAATTGCAAGTGCATCTCCAGTGTCCTGCATTTGTACCCTCTTCTTTTCATGACTCCTTAATTTGGTAGCATATTTGTGTATGGATGATTTCCTGCCTTTACTGGTGAACCTTGTCATTTGTGCTATTTTTTTTTTTTTTAGTTGTGGCCTTTTCTTTTCTGCCTGGAGAAGTTCCTTTAGTATTTGTTGTAAACCTGGTTTATGGTGCTGAATTCTCTCAGCTTCTGGTTATCTGTAAAGCTTTTGATTTCTCCTTCAAATCTGAATGAGAGCATTGTTGGGTAAAGTAATCTTTGTTGAAGGTTTTTTCCTTTTATCACATTAAGTATGTTGTGACACTCCCTTCTGGCCTGCAGAGTTTCTGCTGAAAACTCTGTCAATAACCTTATTGGCATTTCCTTGGATGTTATTTGTTTCTTTTCCCTATCTTTCAATATTTTCTCTTTGTCTTTAATTTTTGTCAGTTTGATTAATATATGTCTCAGGGTGCTCCTCCTTGGATTTATTTTATATGGTACTCGTTGTGCTTCCTGGATTTGAGAGAGTGATTCCTTTCCCATATTAGAGAATTTTTCAGCTGTTATCTCTTTGAATATTTTTCCTGACCCCCTACAGCAATCTTAAAGGTGGTAATCATTCTTGTCAATTCTTCACAAATGACATTTTAATCTACTCTTGATTTGCCTAAATTCACAAAATCAGGAAATAGAAAAAATATATCATTCTTACTTAGATAACATATTATTCTGCTTTATGGTGCTCTAAAATCTTTTCCTTACCAAATCAAATCAGAAATGTTACACATGGGGGTAAGAGTGTGTTGAAAGCAACAAGGGTATTCAAAAATATTGTTAGGTTAGGGAGTTCCCATTGTGGCTCAGCAGAAATGAATCTGACTAGCATCCATGTGGACACATGTTTGAGCCCTGCCTCATTTGATGGGTTAAAAATAGTTTCTGTGACCTCTGGTGTAGGGTGCAGATGCAGCTCTGATCTGGTGTTGCTGGGGCTTGGCATAGACCAGTGGCTACAGCTTCAATTCGATCCTTAGCCTGGGAATCTTCATATACCACAGGTACAGTCCTAAAAAGACCAAAAAAAAAAGAGAGAGAGAGAAAGAAGGAAAGACAGAAAGAAAGAAAATAAATATTGTTAGGTTAAAATATAGCCCAGTGATAAGAAGAATAGTAGGGCAGTAATCTGAGTCTCTTTACCAGGTCACCAAGAATCAAATGCACAAAAGAGAGAAGGAAACTATGCTTACCTTAGTGGATATGCTTTCCACACTGAGGAAACATTTAATTTACTCTTGTGTGGCCAAAAGTAGGGAAACTCAGTTCACCATCAAATTTGCGGAAATGATGGTCACCTATGTAGTCATCTCCAATGGGAGGATGGGGCAAACATACTTGTTTTGAAATCAACTCCATTTTTTAAGGGCACTGGGAACATTACTTCTGACTGAGCACAAGATTGTCTACTATGGAAACTTTACACAATCAGCTCATTGTTAGAATTTCTACTAGCATAAAAATGTGCTTCATCCTTTAATTACAAGGATGTTTGTTGTTGTAGAAAAGTACTTGTAAAACTCAAATCATTCTCTGAATTATAAACTTTTGAACTTCTGTTTGTTTTCAATGAGGAGCTTTGAGTTGCTACTGGTTGATCCCATGCAATAAGTATCAGAGGCCATTCCTAAGAATGATAACTGGGGAGGATAGAGGGTAGAGAATGATACTCATCCATAAGAATAGGCTAGAAGAGTATACATGTATGCCTTACACCTACAGTGATCAGGCCCCTGTTTTTAGGTCTCAATTTAGCTGAAATCTTTTAAGGTGCATTTGACTCCACATCTCCTAAAGTCCAAGAACTTACCATACTGGAGATACCGGTATATTAGCTCAAAGTGAAATGTGTCTCAACTAACTTCAATCTTCCCTGCTCTCTACCAGAAATGAGTAGGAAGCATGACCCGGAGAAATTTGACTTCACCTAGAATGACTATACCAGAAGGACACAGGACTTGGAAACATATCTATCCACTGAGACATGCAGAACACTGAATAGTAGGGTCTAAGAGGATAAAATAGACACATATACAGGGTAGGGAAGGAAGCCTAATTCCACAAGTAGAACTCCCTAGTTAAAAATGCAAATGATGTCTGATGCAAGCAGTGAGCATGGGAATAGAGAATAAGGCTATGGGGTGCCCTGCCTAGGGCAGAGTTAAAGTTTGTTAGTGGGAATCCAGGGATAGATGATACTTCTAAGTTAAAACAGGCAAGCCAGCATACAGACAGACATAGGGGAAATCTCTTGTTGAGTCTCATCATCCCAGCCACTGTGCTGAGCTTAAGCTAAGACACAAATACCAAAGAATATAAACTGGAAGAGCAAAGCATAGTACAGCCCTAGTGCAAGGGTCAGCAAACATTTTCTCTAAGGAGCCAGGCAATATATACTTTAGGCTTTCCAAGCCATATATATTTTTTATTTCAACTACTCAACTGTGTTTTGTGGCACAAAAGCAGTCACAGACAATACATAAATGAATGGGTATAGTTGCATTCCCCCATAAAACTTTATTCACTAAAGGTCTTAGAAGTGCTCGACAGGTTATACAATAGGAACTTAAGAGGATAAGGCTGTGGTCATCAAACGGGAGAATGATGGGAATATCTGAATTTCAGAAATAAGGCCCAGTTACCATAAGTGTGGCATGAGATCAAGGCTGATCTCAGGTTGCAAGAAGGGCAACGTGATAGTCCTAGAATGTTTGCCTGCAGCTATGGAAACTCCTCTATCCTGCTGTCAGAAGAGTTCCAGAGCTTGGGGCAATGCTGAGCCTGAAGTTTTCCAAAGCTGTGAGTCACAGCAATTGAGAAGAAAGAAGAAAATACTTTGATAGACAAGGTCTGCTAGAAAGAGCCTGAGATAGCACTCTGAATTATTGAATTTGCTCTCTGTCCAGATTTTGCCTAGTGTCAATACACAACATTTATAAATAAGTTTGTCCCTTAGGAAAGCACAGTGTAACTGCTGGAAATGCTAAAGGGACTAAAACTGTAGGAGTACTGATTCCAAATCCTGTGATCTGCTTTTTTAATCACTGTGCTGAACTGTAAAATGAGGATAATATTAATCCCTGAGACTAAACTTCCTCATAGTGATCTTATGAGGATTCTGAGGAAATCAGAGATGTGAACACTCTTTGTAAATATGAAGTGCTCTCCATAGCCTGGTTATGATGATCCAATTTATGATAAGCAATACTCTGGTTTAATCATGAATTGCTTTCATCTCCACACTCTTCTTAAATAACAAATGTTTAATCTGCCACAAGGCTAAATCATAATAGTCAATTAGAATGAGGTAGTTTGATAAATTCATTTTAAAGGGTGAGCTGTCCTGCTTAACTAATCCAGTCAGTTGAAATACAAGCTAAGTGAGTAGAAAGGTCCTGCCCAGTATTAGATTAGTTACAGCCAGTTGGTTACTTGTTTGGCATACCTGTCTGTAGCAATAAGAATATATACAGCAATAAATAACATAACACAAGAAAAATTAATTAAAAGGGAAATAAAAATGAGAATTCAACCTAGCCTCAGAATAGTAAGGAAATTATAACTGACAGAGACCTTTGTTTCAAGGAGATATCCTGTTCTATATATCTAAATTAAACTTTCTCCTAAACTTAAATTTGTAGAAGAGTTGTCTGTATTTTCTGTCTGATGTCACTTCATGACAAGGGCACCACCCCTATTTCATCCTGAGCTTGGAATGGTGGCAAACGGGAGACTGGTCAGTTGTGATGTAATGCTAAGACCTTTTCTCCTTCTCTGCCAGTCCCCAACGGTGCAGAAGTCAGGAGAAATATCTGTTTCTATTTCTCCTCCTGGGCGCCAATCTCCATGCCTTCAGGCTGTCAAGGCAGGTGTTGAAACACAGAGGCAGCAATTGCTGCCTTGGGTGGCCAGATCTCTCCAGGACCTGAGCAATCGTAAAGGCAGTCTGGGACCAGTGAATTAAAGCCATCCGTCAGGCTCACTGCACCACACTGAGCAACTTCTTCTGCTGACAACAGTGAGAATGGAGCTCTCATGGGGAGATGGAAATGCAAGAATTGGAGAATTAAAATGAGGAAGCATTTCAGGAAACAGACCGGCAAAGAGGAGAACCATTATTCTATCAGATTCTGTAGCTACACTCAGGCTTCACCTAGAAACACAGCCTCATTTGTCAGGGAAAGTATTGCTAGCCTATGAGACTGGGGTGCGAGGGAGTGAAATTGAGAGCTTTTCATGTTTTAGGCAAACATAAAAGAACTAAGCAGGGCCTCTTTGTAACCTCCCAGTACTAAACAGGCCAGCTTTAATTACCAAAAACAGCGATCTTTTTCCACATACTTGCTGTGCTGTTTAATCTACAATCCCAGGTGCCTGAGCCTCTCCATTTGTCAGGCAGTTCCACTTTTATGCAGAGGCAAAAGATATCATTGGGACCAAGCTTGTGATCTATTTCCCAATTCAGTCAATCTCTGTACATTTATTATTTCATTAGAAGGAGAATCAAAAACAGTAATCCTGGGAAATTAATTAATACAAAGCAATGTGGATGGTTAGCCACACTGCATTGCCTTGCAAACGCTGCTTATGCCCCAACTGGTAAATGGAATCTGATATATATCTGATTCATATTCAGGAGGAAAAGAATGGATTATGTGTTTCCTCTCAGATGCTAAATCAGTTGCACGTTTCTATCTCTGTACGTGTCTGTCAAACTTCCAGGAAAGCTTCAGCTCTAAATGGTTATGACTGTAAAGTCCTTCATATGGAGGGACATTATACCTACTCCATACTGGCACTCCATTCAAACCCAATTCTGAAGGTGTTTAGAGCAAAGAAAACTTAAGTATAAGATATTGTTCATGAAATAAGTTATTTGAGAAGCAGAATTAACAGACTACCTTAATCAAAAATATCTCATGCCATGCCCCTGCTAATGACATATTATATGATGCTGCTTTGACATCTCATTCATTCATCCACAGAAATTCACAGAAGTTTCTTTGTATCACCCTCTGTGCTAGATGCTGAAGATACAATATAGTGGAGGAGGCCAAGTAAGTTAATGTTTCAAGGGTGTCGTAAGTGCTCCAAGCGATAAGCACAGAATGCTGTGGCAACACAGAGGAATGGGATGTGTAGCATGAGAGCATGAGTGACAAAGAAAGAACTGACTTGGCAGAAGACACTAAATACTAGGTTTTCCTCCTTCAGAACTCAATGAGGGTCCATGCTGGCAGATATTATACTATTCAAAAATCACTCATTTCAGGCTGCTACATTTCTGCGTAGGTTTGTATAGCCTAGATCAGAGTTTTTTAATAGAACTCTGTCTCCAGATATAGAAATGGCCTCTATCTGTACTGTGTAATATGGTAACAACCAGCTACATGTGGATATTTGAGCACTTGAAATATGGCTAGTACTACTGGGGAACTGAACTTCTAAGTTTTCTTACTTTTAATTAATTTAAATTTAAATGTACATTGTCACATTATACAGCACAGGTCTAGACAGTATGTGTTAAGCCAGAGAAAATGAATAGCATATGGATCCTCAATAGTCAATTAAACTTGCCATTATGAAAGCTAAAGCCATTCTTTTTTGGTCTTATTGGCACTACCAAATTTAGGGCCCTCATCATATGACACCTAAATTTCTGAGTTCACTGAATTGATCCTTTTGTCATCATTTCCTTCTTCCCTCAATCTATTATATCACTATCAGATTATTTTCTAAAATGGGAAATTATGTAGTAAATGGGAGACCATTGAAGGTTATAAATGAGTAAATGGAAAGAAATATCAGAATCCAAAATCTTGTTTATAGGACTCAAAGACTTGTTAATTTGATCCAACATGCTTTTTCAACATTATTTCCCATTATCCCAGTCATGCATCCTAAGATCCAACGTGATTCATCCTAAACTCAAATCTAAAGGGATCTCTCAACATACTTCAAATACACCCAGCATTTTATTATTCCAAATTTCATCCTTCTAGATGCTGGATGTCTATAAACTTCCTTGTTAGTTTTCCAAAAACAATGAATTACTGGAAAAAGATGACATACTGAAATTAAATGTTGGGGAAAAAACCTACAATGTTGGCTCAATCCAGTGTTGTGTTGATTTTGTGGTTGTTGTTGTTTTCTGACACTGTTCTTAGTATGATTATACGTTTGAAAGGACATAATTGGGAGGACGGGATTGAAGAATCTGTAAGTTAGTACAGTGAAAACAGAAAGGGATGCTGATGTGGCATGAAGAAGAGTGGGGATGAGATAATCATACCTCTGAGAATTACAAAGTCTCAGTGTGTGTGAAGCATTTGATGGCTCTGAAATGTGATTTTCTCCTGGTAACCACACCACCTGGAATTGCCTAATTGATGTTCTCCAAGTCTGAAAGAAAAAAAATATGTACGCAAAGACAAGTTGGCAGGACAGTTTGGAAAGCATGATGGCTCTACTTGAACAGCAGAGCTGAGCCATGCAATTTGGAAAGGAAGCCTCAGTGTTGAATAAACACAATAAACACACAGTTTATTTATTGTTTCAATGTTTCATAAATATTATTTATTTTGGGAGGGGATCATAATGACAGAGTACTAGGGAGCAATTAGCACTGCTAGCAAAATGAAATGGAGTCTTCCTGAAAAGGGATGGTAAGGAAGGGTGCAGTTTCATTCCTTCATAGCATTTAAGTTTAAATTTCATTCAAAGTGTATGAGGAATCAGTTGGGTGAGAGCAACTCATTGGTAATGCCCAGCCACCTCTTGGACATTGTCTTTTTTAAAAGATAGGTCAAGTTTGTATTTTCAGAAAGTTTCCTTGGTCCACATTTCTCTTACTATAAACTATAAGCAAGTCTTCTTCCGTGCAGAAGTAGCAACAGAAGCAGATTTTACTAAAGGATTGAGTGGAGATTAAAAAAAATTTGAGATAAAGCTAATGGCTTGAAAATATGTTTTATTGATAGCCTCTTCATTTAGAAACATGATCTTTGTACCTCTTTTTTTTCCTCAATGTATAAGTTAGTCAAGTAAATGAAGAAGTCTTGGATACCACAAAACTAGGACTGTGTTCACATCACTAAAAATGGAGCACATGGTCTTTGAATAAACATCAAATATTATAATTTACCAGATTGCCACTTAGTTATTTGTCCATCGATTTGCTTTATTTCAAAACTTTTGGGGTTTTCATAAAGGCATTTGGGAGACTCATGAGCAGACTGATATCCCTCTAACAAAGGAATATCTGATGAGTGTTGAGACTATGAAATAACTCTCAATGTGAAGATAAAGTGGATGGCACATAATGAAAACTACACTATGGATTTGGCATAAAGTTAACAGCTGACAATGCCTAAAGAAAATATGCACATTTTGAGGGAGAAGTAACTATTTTAACTATAATTCCAGGTGGCTTTTTATTTACACATTCACTTTTATCTTGTGTGTATGAATTGATACCTCATGGAACTCCATTATATTACAACTTATAGTCAAATATTGAGAGCTTTTAAAGTTAAATCGAGACTATGATGTTTGTAGAATAACAAAGTTTTAATGTTACCTTTTAGATTATGAATTTAAAGAATGCTCTAAAGCCTGAGCTTTCTACAGACTTCCTTTCAGATCCCACCTTTAAAGAAAACTTCAGCAATGTCATAACTATTGTCCAGGATCACACTTGAAACCTTATAAGAAAGCAGCATTATTTTCTTATTTCAAAAGTAGCTTAGAATTTGTCACACTAACAAGTTATTAAATTGATCTTAAGTTTAAAAAATTCTTATAATTACATAGGACTAGGTTAGCTCAAAAGCTCAGACAAGAAACTGCAGGAATAGAAGTTGACCTCCTAGTTTCCATGGAAATAACATTAGAGAAAATTAATGTTTTTTTTTTTATTTTATTTTTTTTGCTTTTTAGGGCTGTACCCACAGCATATGGAAGTTCCCAGGCCAGAGGGTGAATTAGAGCTACAGCTGCCAGCCTACACCACAGCTCACAGCAACGCAGGATCTGTTGGAGACCACTGAACTGCTGAACTCTGCAGAACGCAAACTTGGTGTGTGGCAAAGCCAGAAAAGCATGTATGCTGGTGCAGAGTTCTCAAGTACAGGGTCTCCTTCAAAGACAAGATAAGGGACTTATGCATTAACCATGTTACTCAACAGCTGCACTATGTCCTAAGGGTATACACCAGTAACTTCCCTTTTTTATCACTAAGAGATAGCTTTGTCATTGCCTATGCCTGTTCTTGTCCACTAACCTACATAGGTCACCTTCCTTAATAAGTCATGAGGGCTAAAGCCTAGGCACTTTTGTTCTATGGAAGAGAGTACCTCCTGGTCCCCTACTTTCTAACTGTAAAAAGTCTTGTGTGTTTCGTTATACCTCACTGGCCCTCTTCCAGGATCTCCCGTTGCCCTGCAGCACTGGTTGAGGCAAGGATCCCCTACCCACTGAGCAAAGCCAGGGATTGAACCAACATCTATGGCTATTAGTCAGATTTGTTTCTGCTGCACCACAACAGGAACTCCCTGTATCTATTTTTTAATGGACTTCTGAGTCTATGAAGCTATTGAAAACTATAAAACAAGATAATAATAAATTTAATAACTGAAAGAGGAAACATGGTGCTGTTTTCTTTAGAACAACAGGTCTCAGAAGGAAGGGTTACTTTATCCCCCTTCCCCCAGGACATTTAACACTGCCTGGAAACATTTTTTTTTTTTTGTCTTTTTAGGGCCGCAGACATGGCATAAGGAAGTTCCCAGGCCAGGGGTCAAATCGGAGCTGTAGCCGCTGGCCTACACCACAGCCACAGCAGCATCAGATCTGAGCCGCGTCTGCAACCTACACCACAGCTCTCGGCAACGCCAGATACTTAACCCACTGAGTGGGGCCAGGGATCAAACCTGCATCCTCATGGATACTAGTCAGATTTGTTTCCACTGAGCCATGACAGGAACTCCCCTGGAGACATTTTTGGTTGTCACAACTAGGAATAGTGTTTGCAACTGGCAGCTAATGGTTTGAACCAGGGATACTGCTAAACATCTGACAATGCACAGTACAGCCCTCTCCTGATGATGCCCCTCTGCCAAAAAAGTACCTAGCCCAAAATATTGAGAGTGACCAGGTTGAGAAACCCAGATTTAGAAGTGTACTTTCACATCTTCATAACTAACAATATACTTAAATATTGTAATTTGATTGGGATAGATTTTTATAATGAGGAAAATAATAAAGACAGTAGTAGCAAAAATTCAGACTTAAAAATTCAGATAATAAGTTCATATAATTGTTTTGCCTTTTACTAGATATGTGACCTTAATTAGGTTACAGAAACCTCTCTCTATCTTTGTTTCCTGTTTAAAAAACAATTTTGTGAGAATTAGGAAATTAAGCACACAAAAGGATTTAGCATAGTGCTTGACAAATATAAAACATTTAGTGCATTTTGTGAATAAATGAAATAAATATTAATTTATTTCTAAAACAAAAACTGTTTTATTTAAAGGTTATGTCATACAAGCTGAAAAAGAAAGCATGTTAGTCAATTTAGCGCTCATTTTTTTTTTTGACACCTTAGGAGGTCTTTGGAGGAGATACATAATGGTGATCATAGCAAAGGTCAAGTGTTTTCTAGTCATCAGTTGTACGAACTGTGGCATTTCTTAACAATGAAGAAAATGCCCCTTTTCAGAATAAGAAGCTGCTTATATACAATCCACAATTCAAACCAAAGGATTCAAATAGATTTTTGCCTCCATCTACAATATAACAAGAAAGGTAAGCTACAGAACAAGATATTATTTGATAGATGGGTTCGTTTGTGATTTGAAAACTAGTTGTTAGGATCAAATCCTAAATGGAACGTTCTCAGGCAGGTACTTTTAGTTACACAAGAGAGTGCTTGATATTCATCATTATATTCACAAATAATTCATTGCCTTTAAAATGCAGTGGGAATTGATCAATAGCAGTGGGCATACTCATTGTGGCAGCATTTTCTAAACAGCAGATCAAACTCTTTGCCGGTTGTACTGAAAACCCTTTCATTCCTGTGCCTTTGTATTATGAAACCCTCCATCTTCGGAGCCAATGTTTTTGGCTTCCTATCCACAACTGAACTACAAATTCATCAAGAATTCAGTTGCAAAGCATTTTGGCACTATCGTGTAAACAATGCTTTGGGTAACTGTGGCCCATGCCTTCTAGTTCATTTTGGGCAATGTTACTAATACAGCTTAAGTGATAGAAAAAAAAACTAAATCAGCCAAGTAATATGTTAATTTTAATACAATGGAATGATATTTATAATAATTTCACTACTTGAGTCAAATCATCATTTCTGTTTCACTCTTAATCTTGTTGAAAAAGAGATATGCAGCTCAAGCTTGTTTAGAGAGTGATATGATGACATTAACAAACTGTTCTAGAAAATTTCATCACAGAATATTATTTTAGCTCTTCAATCTGCTCCTCATTTCTTTGTAGATATCTAAGTGATCCAAAACTTACTTAGATAAAAAGAAAGGTAATGTCAATAATTATTTGGTCATTAATATAAAACATGCTTCAATAAAAAATTCCTTTATACATGGTAAAAGTCGTTGTTCATATATATGTCTTCTCTGGCCTAAACGTTCATGACTATAACATAACTGGCTATCTGGAATTACCCAAACTGTACTAGACTCAATCTGTATCATAGGAATTGATAGCTATGTATAGACTATGGTTAATCTTGATTTTCCTCTGATCCCACAAAACTTCAAACAACAAGGAAAAGGGACCATTACATTGACAACTCTAGGCTCAAACACATTTTGTTTGGAAGATTTCTGAATAGGAGAAGTTATGCATGCCTCAGGCACTTGAGCAAGTGTTCAAGCTCCACTGACTCAAAATATTTTTTACATGTTTGTTTTTATAGCCACCTGATATCATAAACCCTTTATCTTTTTTTTTTTTAATTTTCTAATGCATTTTGAGGTAATCTTGTAGACTTGGATATATTAGTTTACAGTAGGTTTGTGATCAATGTCTTGCTTGTTTTAAGCAGTATAGAGAAGATTTTGGAGAGATTCCAAAATAAATAATAGAAATAATGCCTTATAGCACTGACTCTCTCTCCTCAGGCCATATGCTCTCTCATGTTTAAAAGCAAATTGCTTTACACTAAAGCACTGCCTACAATTATGTCTTGGAGAATGACTGCTTTGTATGCTCCTTTGACATGCCACTAAAGTACCATGTATTATTATTTTCAAATCAGCGAATAAATGGAAAATTTCTATGCATCAATGATTTTTAGTTGAGAAAGAACATACCTAAAAATAGAGCTTGTGCCAATGGGTAAATTTTGGCAAGTCTCAAGAATCAAAAGAACAGTGACAGGAGTGATTAGAGGATGGAAGGAAATAATTAAAGTTATTTTTAGGCTTTTACATTTATTATAAAAATCATCTAGTTTGTATAAGTTTTGAAACCATATGAAAAATTAAACTTGGTTCTATGGTAAGTGGCTTTACTCTTATGTAATTTTTTTTTTCTATTGTAACGTCTAACTAGGAAACTAAAAGCATTCCATAACCAAACTTTACATATTCAATGGATAATTGATTGCATATGATAAAAACTCAGCTCAAGAATCATTTCCTCCTGTTATTTAACATGTAGCACTGGAATGTGAACAATACAGGAAGGATAGCTTTGCTTTTTCCTGTACGTTGCATAGGAATTCATATACCAGATGGGAAGTGTTTATTTTAAAAATCAGAGGATTTCATTTTTCAATGTAACAATATATAAATTAACTTTAAACATCCCCCCACTATAAGTAATTACTATTTTGGCATGATCAGATAGCAATCCTTAAAATGTAACTATATTAAACCTTCTTGCTGACTGAAAATTGCACTAGGGTATATTTTCAGCCACTTAAGAATAGTTGATTTTAGAGATAATACAAAAGCAGTGCTATTGGATTTTGGTAAGAGTAAAAAAATTGGGAGAAAGGTCAATCCTATACTCAGAAGGACTGTGTGATTTGACCAGAGGATTAACAGCATCTAGCTAAGCATTGTAAAACCCAAGGAACCATTAAAATTCTTATAGTGGAGATACAAGGCCATAATTAGGAAGAGATGACAGAACCATTACACAAACACACACGTACACAATAAAGATGAGAGCAGGTATCATTATGAGAATATCTAGGATGGTTTATGAAAATATCAAACCAGAACAAATGTCCTGGAAATTTCTTTTTAATGCATATATCACAGAGTCCTACTTGGAGCAACTTTCTTTAGACATACTCTGAGGAAGAGACTCATGTTTTTGATTGGATAGCATGATGTAATTCCAAAGTATAGATAATATACCATTAAATGAATTTAAACTCAGAGGTGTGCTATAGCTAGTTCAAATAAGCTCGTGAGAATTTAATGGTAAACTTTCAATAATGTGAACATGTTCCCATTATTTAAAATTACGTAAGAGTGATATCAGCAAGATGTCAGAGTAGACAGCTCTAAGCTCTCATCCTCCAGAACACCACCAAAAAAAACAAGCACTCTCAGAACCAACTTTGTCATAATTCTAGAAAAGAATCAAAGGTTTACAGCAATCATCAAATACTGAATCAAGAAAAAAGCAACTTTCAAAATGGTAGCAAATCTTGGTGGCATTTTGCTTGCTTCTCCCCAACCCTCCCCCTGGCTCAACAGCAGTCTTGAAAATGATAGCCTTCATTCCCAGTGTGGGACCCTCTGCCAAGTTACAGAAGAAACAGATCAGGCCTTATTCACAAATTACTGTGTATGTTGCCTTTGACCTGTCTGGGGGCTATATGAAGTACTGATACTAGGCACTTATCTCTGTTTCACCAAACTCAGAACAGGCCAGAAAAGTAACAGTCATTTTTTGAAAGCTTTGCAAGGTGA